>NC_085990.1:15956425-16256425 GCF_030014385.1 Trichomycterus rosablanca
ATGTGTTCACCATTTTAATTGTAACATTTCACTTAAAAATCCTTGTTTTCTATAACAGTTACACAGATTTTTTTTAATGCGATTAATCGCGATTAACTATATGAAATTCTGAGATTAATCGCGATTAAAAATTTTAATCGTTTGACAGCCCTAATATATATATATATATATATATATATATATATATATATACTGTATATATATATATATATATATATATATATACAGTATATACAATTGAAACACACACACACAATTGAAATGCTTGTATGAAGGGTTGTAAATCAGACTGCAAAGGTTTGACTATTGTGTGCATCCCCATAATGCACTAAAGCTGTCAACCTCGCTGTGAAATCCATTAAACTGCAACAGGCATGCTGTGCAAACCCCCCACACACACATATACACACACAGTGTGTTCAGAGATATGCAGAATGCATCACATGAAAGTCATGGTGAAAGCCAGTCTTAGAATAGACAAAGGCCTGTACTCATGTATCTGTGTGTGTGTTGGCAATTTATTCAGTATTCTATAAAGCATGAGCTTGCACATGTTGTAAGTTTTCATCCTATATAAAGGATTAGCATGCAGTAAAGTAAGGTAAAAAAGTGACGTAAGGATGCTGCTACAGCAAACATGGAACCAAACAACCAAAATGTGAATTACAAAACTACTTTGTTCAGCCATTGAATAAACCTCTTGTGCTTTGAGAAGCCTTCCCAGAAGAGTGGGGGCCAGCTCTATATTAATGCCCATTAAATCCTTGTACATTTACATTTACATAATCTGCATTTAGCAGACGCTCTTATCCAGAGCGACTTACAGAAGTGCTTCCATAGTAAACATTTCATTTCTCAAGTTTTAGTAAACAACAGTCGAAGAACACAAATCTGCTGAAACCTGTTAGAACCAAAGTGGGGTTTTTTTGGAAATGGAAAAAATTTTTAGTAAATAAGTACAAGTCAGCTTAAGTGCTTAGTAAAGAGGTGGGTTTTTAATCATTTTTTAAAGACAGCAAGAGACTCAGATGTTCGGACAGACAGAGGAAGTTCATTCCACCACTTGGGTTATAGAACTGAGAAGAGCCTTGATGCTTGTCTTCCTTTAGTCCTGGGTGGAGGATCAAGTCGAGCGAGACTAGAGGCTCGGAGGTTGTGTGGTACAGAGCGGGGTTTGATTAGACCGCGAAGGTAGCTTGGGGCTGGTCCATTTTTGGCTTTGTAGGCGAGCATCAGTGTTTTAAACTGAATGCGTGCAGCTACAGGAAGCCAGAGAAGAGAACACAGCAGTGGGGTGATGTGGCAGTGTTTGGGCTGGTTAAAAACCAGACGAGCAGCTGCATTTTGAATGAGCTGCAAGGGTTTAATAGTGGACATGGGAGCTCCTGCCAGGAGGGAGTTGCAGTAGTCCAACCGTGAGATTACAAGTGATTGGACCAGAATCTGGGTAGCTTCCCTGGAGAGAAATTGTGCCCGCTAGATGGCGCCCAGCCAACCGGTGGCAACGCTGAGTTTTTATCCCGCTGCGCCACCTGAGCGCCCAACATTGCCTGCTATTTTTACCAACACACTCTTGATCAGTGTCTACATACATTTGGCCACATAGTGTAACCAAACATGAGGTTCCCAAACTTTCAGACACATTCCAAAATCTTGTGGGAAGCCTTTCTAGAGAAGCACAGGCCATTATAAATGCAAGGTAGGAGAAGGGCAATACCCATGGTTTTGGAGGAGGATGTCCACCAAGCTCATCATCAAATATCCACATATATTTTCCCAATCAGCTGAATGTATTAAAGCAGCGTTTCCCAATCTTTTTTGCACCATGGACTGGTTTCATATAAGATATAATTTCACAAACTGGCAGGGAAGGGAGGATTTAATAATATTGCTCAAAAACGGTATAAAATGAGCTTTTTTCACTGCAATGAGATGCTTCTCCCACCTAGGAGTGACAATAAGACAATAATACCCGAAATAGAACCAGTAAAAACTGCTTTTCTGTCAATCTCTAATTATTCATTCTTTCTGTGCGGCAATAAATGACCTACAGACCAGTACCGTGTATTAAAGCATATTTGAACAGAAAATAAAGTCGGGTGCCCAGGTGGTGCAGCGGGATATTCCACTTGCACACCAGCACCGAGTTTCTGAACTCCTCAGTTCGAAACTCGGTGTTGCCTCCGGTCGGCTGGGCACCATCTAGTGGGCATAATTGGCAGTGCCTGCAGCAGACACTAATTGGCCAACGTATCTGCAGGGTGGGGGCCAGACTATATGTGGGTGGGTGGGTCTTCATATGCTGTGTAAGGACCCTGATTGGCGGAAGAGACGTCTGTGCAGAATGCAGGGGCAAGAAGAGGAGGGCTGTGCACGTGTCGGAAGAGGCATGTACAGCGACATGCTCTCCTCGGATGCAATCAGGCATCTCTGGTAGCAGCGGAAGACAAAATTAAGAGTGATAAAATCAAAACTAAGCCCTTGGTTTAAAATAAATGTGTTTCCTGTGCTTTCTTAGTAGAAACATGTTGAAATACTCGTCTAGGGTAACTGCAGATATATTATAACATGTGACGGTTGTAGATTATGTTGGAAAAGAGTGGATTGCTATGGTGAGGCAATGAATCAAATGTCTATATAGGCAGTGTATTAAACAGATGAATGGATTAAGGGTCTTGTAATGGTGGCTTGTAAATCATAAGACATGAGGCATGCTGAGACTCACAGCTAGGCAAACACACAAACATGATCCACAGCCATGTTTGTCTTTTTAGTCTGGTTAATGATTCACTTAAGAGATTTCAGTACAAAGTACAAAGCTTTGTTTTAGAAGCAATAGAGTAATGCAGCGGACGAGACATTTAATAAATTGCACAGCAGCTAGGTGTCCTTTTCAGAATGACAATATGATCACAGCCCAAAAAATTAGACAACAGTTTCTGAAGAAACAACAATAGAAATGGACCTTAGGTGCAATTAAAGCAACTGCTTTAAAATATATGGGTTACCAGATTTCAGTCCATATATAGTTCAGTTTTGCAATAAGTCCCAAAATAAGAATTTGTTGCCAAAATAATTCAAATCCCCCCAAAATTTCACAAGGGTGGCACGATGGCTCAGTGAGTAGCACTTGTCAGCTTACAGCAAGAAGGTCCTAGGTTTGATTTCCAGGTAAAGTGGTGCAGGTCCTGCATTTTCTCCCCATTTTCTCCCGATTTAGCGCACTCAATTTTGTCTTCCGCTGCTGAGAGATACCAGATTGCATCCGAGGAGAGCACGTCGCTGTACACGTCTCTTTCGACACGTGCACAGCCCTCCTCTTCTCTTCCACCAATCAGGGTCCTTACACAGCTTATGAAGACCCACCCACCCACACACACATAGTCTGGCCCCCACCCTGCAGATATGGTGGCCAATTGCAGGCACTACCAATTATGCCCGCTAGATGGCGTCCAGCCGACCAGTGGCAACACGAGTTTTGAACCGGCGAGTTCAGAAACTCGGTGCTGGTGTGCAAGTGGAATATCCCGTTGCGCCACCTGGGCGCTGGTGCAGGTCCTTTCTGTGTGGAATTTGCATGTTCTTCCCATGTCTGCGTGGGTTTCCTCCCACAGTCCAAAGACATGCATTTAGATTAGTTGGAGAAACGAAATTGTCCTAGATATGAGTGTGTGAATGTGTGCATGTGTTTGCCCTGTGGTGGACTGGTGACCTGTCCAGAATGTATCCTACCTCTCGCCTAGTGAATTGGACCCACTACGACCCTACATAGGATATAGTTGTGGTAAAACAGACAATGAATGAAAAATCTCAGTATACAGTGGTACCTCAAAACTCACCGTCATTGAGTCATGTTAAGCTTTTAGACTCTCTCTGAAAAGCTGATTATTACAATTTCTCAGCACCCTGAGCTATAACACAAGTTTAAAAGTGAAACAGGAGAAAAATCCAGCTGAACACAGATAAATGTGGAGCTTTCAGAGTGGATTTGACGGTTATTCCACACAAATGCAGATTCATCTAATATGCACGCTTTTATGATGTTTTACTGCACCGTTTAAACCAAGCGTTGAACAAAATGGCTGTTCATAATAAAAGCTGAACATGTTGAGTTTAAGAGTACAAATTTCATGACAAAGGGTGTCGAGTTTCAAAGATATTGAGTTTAGGGGACATTGAGATATAAGGTACCACTGTATTTATGTCACAAGTGTATCTTTGACTGTATTGTAATAAAAAAAGATTTGAACACACACACACACACACACACACAGACACATTTTATAGCTTTAAAAGCCTCCACTTATTGGGAAAGGCTTACCACAAGTTTTTAGAGTGGCTGTAAAAATTTGTGCCTATTTGGTCAAAAGAGCTTTTGTGAGGTAAGGAACTGACGTTGGACAAGAAGGTCTGGCTCACAATTTTGATGTTGGGACCTTACGTGTCCTAGAAATAGCTTCAAGTAACATACGCTTTATAAAATTAGTACAAAGCACCGTAGGCTTTTCAGGTGTTATGCTTGTGGCTTGATATTGCTCAGAGAAGTCAGTAGCTGTAGTAAATCAAAATCAATAAAGAGAAATTAGTACGCCATGTCACTAACATCATAGAACTTTCTACACCAATCTACAGTATAAATTTTGCCTTATTTATTCCCAGACAATTGTCTCAGAAGCACAGGTGGACGATGGATGGAACACCCTGCATGGTTTTTGGAATTGCTAGTTTCCGGCCTTCACATCAATTCAATAGGGTCCAAGTTTAGGCCACCCAAAACCTTCATTCTGTTTTACAGCTATTCAGATGTAAACCTGCTTTTGCGTTTTGGATCTTTGTCCTAATGCATAATCCTGTATCATCTCAGCTTCAGCTCATATACAAATAACTTTAATTCTTTGTAAAAATTCGTTAATGCCGCTCAGGTGGCGCAGCGGTAAAACACGCTAGCACACCAGAGCTGACATTTCAAACTCGTCTGTTCGAAACTCAGCTCTGTCATCCGGCTGGGCTGGGCGGCTACATGAACAACGATTGGCTTGTTGTTCATACAGGGTGGGAGCCGGAACAGGGACCTCATAACTGCTGCAATTATGACCTCTGCTGGCTGATCGATGCCGCCTGCACAGAGTCGAGGAATAAAGCGTTGATCAGGGTGTGGCTCTCTGTACACAAAGCTAATCCACATATGAACTCGCCTCATGCAGGTGAAAAGATGCAGTCGGCTACTGCACACGTGTTGGAGGGGGCGAGTGTCAGTCTCGCTCTCCTCAATCAGGAGTACAGTACTCAATCAGCACCAGTAGAGAGGAAGCATCATGCAATCGGGTAATTGGATACGACTAGATTGAAGAAGGAAAATTGGGAAAAATGCAAAAAGAAAAATATATTATGTTATTAAAGTGTGGTATCACTCTCTAAAAATGTCTTTCAGGTTCAGATGGAACAAATCACCCCTGCACCACCACCTTTCACCACTATGTTTGACTCTTTCTTTAATATTCTTACTGTAAAAAGCTGTTTCCCAATCACCAGACATAACAAGAAAAAATATTAGAAGTGCTAGACGAAACATTTTAAGCATATTGACTTACGTATTGAGTTGTTCAGTCAGGTCCGAAACTCTAAACACCCAGTGGTCAAAGATCACAAGTGAGTCAGTGTGTCAGTGCAAGTGTAGACGAGACATGACTGGCAAAAAGTACTGAGCTATGGGGAAGAATAGAATTGGATGGGGATTTATAGCCCAGAGCCCTAATCACTGAGCTACCATCAGTGTGTATGAGCCATCAGTGCATTATTTATTTATTTATTGCATTTTATCCCTCTTCTCCCAACTTAGTTTGCAATTCCCTGACTGCATTTTCTCCACCGCTTGAGCCAACCCTATCTTAATTGACTTGCCCTTTCCGACACACACAGTCAACCAAATTTTTTACCTACCAGGAGTCATATCATGTATTAAGAGACACAATGTGCCACCACCCTTGTAAAGGTGCCTCATTTAACTAGCAGAAGTCTTTTACATTTGCAGCAGTGATGAGGAGCACCGTTGACCTCCCTTCCTTAGACACAGCCACTTGTATCTGTTGAATGCCCAGCTGGATCAAACCCAGGACCTTCTTGCTGTGAGGCGACAGCGCTACCCAGTGAGCCACTGTGCCGTCCTTATTCAGATGCTTTTGTGTTTTGGATCTTTGTCCTGCTGCATAACTCCGTTACATCTAAGCTTCAGTGCATAAACAGATGACCTTACATTCTCCTTAAGAAATTGTTAATAGAGTGTGGAATCACTCTCTAAAAATGGCAAGTCACCCAGGTCCAGATGAAACAAATCACCCCTGCACCACCACCACACTTTCACCACTATGTTTGACTCTTAAATATTCTTACTATAAAAAGCTGTTTCCTAATTGCCAGACATAATAAGAAAAATATTAGAAGTGCTAGACTAAACATTTTAAACATATTGACTTGCGTATTGAGTTGTTCAGTCAGGTCCGAGACTCTAAACACCCAGTGGTCAAAGATCACAAGTGAGTCAGTGTGTCAGTGCAAGTGTAGACGAGACATGACTGGCAAAAAGTACTGAGCTATGGGGAAGAATAGAATTGGATGGGGATTTATAGCCCAGAGCCCTAATCACTGAGCTACCATCAGTGTGTATGAGCCATCAGTGCATTATTTATTTATTTATTGCATTTTATCCCTCTTCTCCCAATTTAGTTTGCAATTCCCTGACTGCCAACCCTATCTTAATTGACTTGCCCTTTCCGACACACACAGTCAACCACATTTTTTACCTACCAGGAGTCATATCATGTATGAAGAGACACAATAGGCAACCACCCTTGTAAAGGTGCCTCATTTGACCAGCAGAAATCTTACCTCCCTCCCTCAGACACAGCCAATTGTATCTGTTGAATGCCCTGCTGGATCAAACCCAGGACCTTCTTGCTGTGAGGCGACAGTGCTACCCAGTGAGCCACTGTGCCGACCTTATTCAGATGCTTTTGTGTTTTAAATCTCTGTCCTGCTGCATAACTCTGTTACATCTAAGCTTCAGTGCATAAACAGATGAACTTACATTCTGGAATCACTCTCTAAAAATGGCAAGTCAACCAGGTCCAAATGAAACAAATCACCCCTGCACCACCACCTTTCACCACTATGTTAGACTCTTTCTTTAATATTCTTACTATAAAAAGCTAAAGCTATATAAAAACCAATTTTTTTTACTTACTAGGAGTCATAGCATATAAGAAGTCACATTTGCAGCAGTGATGAGGAGCACCGTTGACCTCCCTTCCTCAGACACAGCCAATTGGTTCTGTTAAATGCCCTGCTACATGAGATTTCAACTCGAGAGCCTGTGTTGTGAGCAGTGATGGGCTAGTCATTAAACAAAGTGCCCAACAGTGTGTTTTTACCAGATGCTTAATGGCTTGCCTTAGAATGCCAACTGCAATACAGGTCTAATAGCCACCATCGATGCCTGATCTCTCTAATGCATGTGACAAAATGAAAGCAAATTCCAACAGTCCTGTACCAAAATCTGATGAATAGTTCCCCAGAAGAGAGGAGGCTTGTATAGCTGTAAACACTTAATGACCATAATGTGCATAATCCTTTCAGCAGTCATGTTTCAAAATCTAATAAAGAAGCTTCCAAGAAGAGTGGAGCCTGGCAGTAAACATACTAATGCTCATGGTTTTGCAATATGATGTGTCAGGAATGTAGTGCATATTCTTTCTCAGCAGTCATGTGGTTAGCGTATTGCTGCTCTGAATGTGGTTCAGGTACCTAAATCCAACAGATGACTCACTGCTAGAAGTGCTTTGCCTCAGATGGCTTATGCGAATAGTAAATGATCATATACGTAACTGTGTGTGAGTGAGTCACTGACAGAGCTGCCGTCTTCTAGCACTTTCTGTATTCCAGCACAATTCCCCTACTCATGCCTTCACTTTCTATTAATATCTCCATTATGGTCACAATATTTGTCATCCATCCATCCATGGTTTACATGAGATTCCATGGAGAAGAAACAAAAACAGCTGTTTTCTAAGAGGATAGTATAATCGAGGCAGATATAAGGCTTTAGCAAAAGAGAGAGAGATTAAGGGAGAGGACGCAAACCTCGGCGGATGCGTCATATTTCTGGAAGCCACATTTACTCACGGTACACTGAGCACTCCATTTCCGATACACAGTAATTCTTGAATAAAAAGCAAGATGTGAGGCATGATAATGGTCATGGTATGCTCATTTTTTGTTAAACCATCTTAGTAATACAGATAAATCCCATAAGGCTTGGTGATGTACTTTACAAGAACTGAAGAAAGTGGTGTGCATTACCTTGTTTCGCTCAATCGCCCATTGTCCTTGGAAAGATAAAAAATAGGTGCTGATACCATCTTTCCAAGAGGTTCCCCATTTGTCCTGGTGCACTAAAGTGGCATATTTTATGAATCTAGATAATAATAGAAGGAATAAAACTCAGAAAACTGAAGTCTATCAGTGACTAGTGGATGGTGGGTCACAAAAATGGGTGGTATGTACAATAATGGTCATATATTTATATGACCATTTTTGTACATACCACCCATTTTTGTGGCTGTAATAACCTCCACTACTCTAAGAAGGCACATTTTGGAGTGTCTGTGGGAATTTGTGCCCATTCAGTTAAAAGGGCATTTGTGAGCCCAGCCACCAATGTAGGACAAAAAATTGTCCTTTCAGTTCAGTTCCAATTCCAGTTCCTTACTAAATTGATCTGTAGGGTGACGGCCACAGTTTTGTGCAGGCCACTGAGATTTTATTGATTTATTCAACTGTTTGTTTTCTGTCACTTAATAATTACAACACAAATGTATTTTTGACAAACAAATATGACCTCCAATCATTTACTCACCTTGATCGATACAATCTCAAGACTAAGTCTTAATGCCATACTGCCACAACACATACCTAAAACAAGTAAATGACAAAATAAACTAGTTGTATAGGATGATGTAAATAAAAATAAGGAATAGATAGACCCATCATCTGGCAATAACACAGATACTGAAGTTTTTCAATCCAACAGTACCACAGATAAATCTAAGTTAGTCCTGGAAACTATTTCATAGCAGTGGTACAAGCATCCCCTTGTGCAGTAAATGACCTACAACTGTCATTCAGACTGTAATTTATTGACATGAAGGTAAAAATTACATTTCTGCTGGGTTAATGTGCCTTTTTTGGCCTGGTGATATCACTAGCATTACCAAACCTTAAATAATATATAGATTAAGATGTTATACAGTAAGTGAAAAAACTACGGTGGATCCATGATGCACTGCAAATTTAGCTGGAGATTGTAAAATTGAAAGAAACAGTACATTAAAATAAAACATGACAGTAAAAATTTACAGTGTAACTTTAGTCACTATTATTTGTCACCATGTTTGGTTTGTTTGTTTATTAGGATTGTAACGTCATGTTTTACACTTTACATTCATGACAGAAACGGTAGTCACTCATTACACAAGGTTCATCAGTTCACGAGGTTATATCGAACATGGACAATTTAGTGTCTCCAATTCACCTCACCTGCACGTCTTTGGACTGTGGGAGGAAACCGGAGCACCCGGAGGAAACCCATGCAGACACGAGGAGAACATGCAAACTCCACACAGAAAGGACCTGGACCGCCCCACCTGTGGATCGAACCCAGGACCTTCTTGCTGTGAGGCGACAGTGCTACACACTAAGGCACCGTGCAGCGCTCAATGTTTGGTAAAGTGGATTTGATATCATTGAGATCAATAGGTCTATGTTTCCTTATTTTAAATATTTGAACATTTAGCACATTGTATCCCATTCGGGACATAGAATAAAAGAAATGTCATTGGTTTTTGAAAAGATTTTTAAAAATTCACTATTGGACATCCAGGTGTTTCAAGCTACTGAGAGAGTCGTTTAAAAGCCCAACAAATTTTAAGAACAATTACTGGAGATTATCTTCTTATTGGACATTTGTATTTCCAGCTGTCAGTCTAATTGTTTCTCCACTCTTCGAGACGTTCATGATGAATTCACCCAATCATTATCGCACATTAGGCCAACTTTGCCAACACCTGGATTGATTCAGGTTTTAAAATCGATTCGCAAAAAGAGTCGTTCAATGAACCGAGTCGCATTCGAATCTCCAATCACTAACGGTGAGCGCAACGGGTCACCCCTCCACCTGTCTTCCCGTAGCACATCTTACTGCTTAGTCTTATAATATAAACGAATTAAATCAATAAGAATCTTTGTTTGCATTTAAACTGGTACTGGGAAAAGACAGAACACAGGCAATTCGGGGATCCTTGTTCACCACTCTTAGCGCGTCCGAAATCTTTCATCACTGCGACCGATGTGCTCCTCATCAGCACCGACATGGCTGCATGGACCGTGCTGTGCCTCCTGCTCGCTGGTGCGACGAGTAAGTATTTATTTACTTTGTATGTATTATTTTATCAAAGAGGAACGACTTGACTAAATGACACATATTTGCGCGTTTGGGTGTTTTGCGCCTGATCTAGTCGTGTCAGGTTATTATGTAATTCCGAGACGCATTGAAACCAAAGCGGTTCTTTAGAGGCGCATAATAAAAAGCGCCTGCGATAACAGCGCATTACCATATCACACTGCATGATATACAACCAGCCTTCTAATGCCTGGAATTCATCCATTCATTTAGTATTTGTGCTTCTCATTTTCTTATGATGTACGAAACAGTGTGTGCTGAATATAGTGTAGATTGTTTTAGAGCTATGCAAACACTTATTGTCCTATTCTACAGAATGCAATGAATTTGTTGAGACAAGGATAACAATCAAAAGCCAGATATTAGTTTACTGATTAATTCATTACTTTGCTTATTTATATTCAGTAATACTGGATGCAAGCAAGGCTTAACTACATCCTAGATTCTCAGTTAGCTTTCCATTTGTTCATACGTTCATTCATTGGTTGAATAGTTTGTGTATTTTTTCATCATTCATTAATTCACCTTCAATAACAGTAATGGATACAGCCTGACAATAGCCCACACCATAGCACCATGGTTTCTGTATTCATTAATGCAGTATTCATTTCTGGTCAGGGTTGTGATGGGTCTGGGTCTGGTGTTAACCTGAAATGTTAGATACAGGGCATGAATCCACCTGGAGAGGTGATAGCGAGAACACACGACTGCGTTCCATGTCTGCGAGAACACGCAGCTAATGAATCTTGTGTAACCAGTAACTACCTGTCCTGTCATGAATGTAACCAAAGTGTGTTTTTGGGTCGTTGGATGGTGTGTTGAATCGTTGACTCCTACTGGCTGGTTGAAACACCGGCTGTAGCGGTGGAGGAATACCTGAGTATAGTGTGTTCCTCTGGGCATGTTCCACGTGTCATCGGGAGTGTAGGGACGGGAATTTGGACATATCTACACTTATTTTGATCATAGATGAGGATCCCAATTACACATGTCAGACATTTTAAAGACTTACATTAGTACCTGAAGGAAATCTGAACTGGCCGGTCAGGCATCCACACAGACACGATGTCCATCGATTACTCAGTTTTCTAAATCAAGTTGCAGAGAAAAATAATAATAATTAAATCAACAAACACAAATTCATCCATGTATTAATTAATCTTTTATTTTTAATTCATTCATCGATTAACTGATGAATTCTTATTTTCATTCACTCATTTATTTGGATACAAGGCAGGAATACACCCTTGTATACGTGCTGTTGGTGTGTCATTCATTTCTTCAGTCTACATCTACATTTTTGGCATTTAGCGGACACCTAAATCCAAAGCGACTTACGGTATACAGTCTAAGCTATTGAGGGTTAAAGGCCTTGCTCAAGGGCCCAACAGCAGTAACCTGACAGTGGTGAGGCTTAAACCAGCTACCTTTTTATTACTAGTCCAGTACCTTAACCGCTAGGCTACAACTGCCCTAAGTTTAACTTGTGTTGCTGTAAATAACATTATACCAACAGTAATGAATATCATGAGTTGTTCTATTCTATATGACCCCTGGCGACACGGTGGCTAAGTGGGTAGCACTGTTGCCTCACAGCAAGAAGGTCCTGGGTTCGATCCCCAGGTGGGGCGGTCCAGGTTATTTCTGTGTGGAGTTTGCATGTTCTCCCCATGTCCGCGTGGGTTTCCTCCAGGTGCTCCGGTTTACTCCCACAGTCCAAAGACATGCAAGTGAGGTGAATTGGAGACACTAAATTGTCCAGGACTGTGTTCGATATAAACTTGTGAAGTGATGAATCTTGTGTAATGAGTAACTACCGCTCATGTCATGAATGTAACCAAAGTGTAAAACATGACGTTAAAATCCTAATAAACAAACAAACAATATGACCCCCTTGTGGTAATCAGGCTTTAGGCAGCTGTCAAGTTTTCTAATGCATGGTTCTGGCTGTGTAAAATATCTATAAGTGATGATAAATATAGCTTAGATAAAATGACCAATACGTCATTGGTCAGTCTCTGGAAACAATGCATATGATTACATTCACATGGACTGGGTCTTAATCCACAAACCCTCCCTCCAGAGTGTAGTAATGACATATCAGTAACATACTCATTAAACACACTATTTTGCCAGTGTGCAGCATGTTTGTTTGTGCACTTACTACCAAATCAAATTACTATCACATTATGTTTTTACACCCCCCTAATTAAATAGTAATACTCCTTTAATTACTATTACTAGGTAATAGCAGTATTCTAAATTAGTAAAAGCTGTAACTGATTTGTTCTCTAGAGCATGGAATATTGGCAAGGTTTTAAAGGAGAATTATGTTTCACACTGGCAAAAAGAGTCAGTCCCTATGCGCTTGACTCATAGGCTATTGCTACGTTGCTTTGCTCATCATTTGCACTAAGCCATTTCCTCGTGTCACTGACGCAGCTCTCTTTGCGTTTTGCTGTCACTCCCGGTTTGTCGCTAGCTTTAACTGAAAATGCTTTTGCCTGCCTCGTCATAGTTTTTGCATCACTGCCGGTGTGAACGCAGGGTCACGTTATATTTCCACTTGCACTTAGGCTTTGCAGCATTCTGTTCATTAAGAATAAGAAGCTTTGCAGGATCTGCACGTGTGCATTTTGGGTGCGGTGTGGCGGCCTCCAGCCTAAGAGGGCAGCACTTACATTTAATAGGGGTTGAATTCATGTTGAAAGACTGCAGCCGCTGCATAAATTCAGCCAATCAGGTGCTGGCTTAAAGAAAGAGTCAAACAGGCATAATATACACATCCACCACTAGCAAATTTTGATGCTGCCAAAATGATCTGTCCTTTCCTAATATGGTCAGATGTTGACACACAGTGACTGTATGAAGATTGGTGTGTGGATGACTATGCATTTACCAGGGATTTTAACAATAAGCCACATAATAATTATCTCTGAAGACATTTTCACACCATTAAGCGGTGCAAATCAGCTTAGCTTTCCTGTGTGCAGAAGGCCTAGCTAATTAAACTGTGGTAGAAATGAATGGTTGATGAGTGGAGGGGGTATTTACTGAGGTCATGACCAATAAGGGACTGTGGAGCATCAGCCCACCTCCATCCTGCATATATTGCTTTCTGTTTGCACAGGTCATCAAGGCAGTTTGCAGATTGCAAGAATCAAACAGAAACCGACTGCACTACAGCTTTTAAGGTCTTTGGCTACAGTGTTAACAACTTATCTATATTTAGCGAGTTTTCAGACCCCTCTAGCGACTTTTTTCAAAAAAGCGACTAGCGACAAATCTAGCGACTTTTTCTGGTGTTATTGGAGACTTTTGGAGACTCGAACGTCAAAACACATATTGTTCTGCAGTTATAGTCCTCGAGCAGCGGGTCCTGCCGTGATCCCCTCCGCCATCCCAAAGCACTCACTGGCGGTCAGTATCACAGTCAGTGTTGCCAGATTGGGTGGTTTTCCACAAAAATGGGTGGATTTTGTTGGAAATTGGCAAGGAAAAACACACTTTGGCAGGTGGACAAATTTTGGGCTAGTTTGTAATAATTTTGGCGGCTTAAAATTTAGTAAAACTATTGCTTTCTAAAGCATGTGGAATATAAATAGGCCTACCTTTTTCCACCACATCCTTTGTCAAAAGTTTGATTGACAGGTTATTCTTTCCAGTCCAAGACACTGTTGCCACGCCCATCAATACAGTGATTCATATGTTAGACAAGTGATTTGAGTTGAATATGAAGGTAAGCAAGTCTCATATGCACGAGAGGTTAAACTTTCATTGCTTGCAAGTTTATTTTATTTACTTGCAAAGGGTTGTGTGTCCTATTATAAATAATGCATTTTACAAACTTGGTGTGCTACTTCAAAGACATGCAAGCAAAAATAATTTGTCCTTTACAATGTATAATTACTGATCTGTACATTTTAAGATATTAATTTGTAGGTCATGATGGTTTAACTGGTTTATTATTTGTGAAATGCTAAACATCATCTGCTTATCCTGTGTTTTGGGCGTTTTTTCATGCATTTTGGCTGAAATTACTGTCACAATCTGTCAACCCTGCTCAGCGTAGCTCAGTGTTGTCTTAAAAAAGAAAAACAAACCACAGAGGAACGTTCATTTGTAGTTCTAAACATATTTAGGGTGGTTTTTTTTTTACCCACTTTATTCCTCTCTTCTACAGCGTCAATTACACACAAATGGACCTCATGCAAATTAGGCGATGACGTCATTTAGCGACTTCTAGCGACTTTTAGGACAGCCAATAGCTACTTTTCTTACTAAGGAGTTGGCAACACTGTTTGCCTATAATGTTTAATAGCCATGCTGTTTACTGCCTTGAGGTCTGCAATATCAATCTGCAAAGCCAACATTTATACATTTAAATCTATTTAAACCTACTAATGCCTGGCAAGCTAACAGAAAATTCCTTACATTATTGGAATTGTACTGGAGGAATGGAACATCATATTGCAAATGATAGATTATATGGCTATGTGGACACAACATGGGGGCCGATAAATATTATCGGTTGTGTTTTTAGAAAAGGACGTTCAATAAGCTTATGGTTGGCTGTCTTCATACTCATGACTGTTTATTGTATTTCCATAGTAGGTGTTGCCAGTAAACAGCATAAACAGTAAACAGCCCTTGTTCCTTGTGATACTTCATGTAACCAATTGTATATACTGTATATATATATATATATATATATATATATATATATATATATATATATATATATACAGTGTATCACAAAAGTGAGTACACCCCTCACATTTCTGCAGATATTTAAGTATATCTTTTCATGGGACAACACTGACAAAATGACACTTTGACACAATGAAAAGTAGTCTGTGTGCAGCTTATATAACAGTGTAAATTTATTCTTCCCTCAAAATAACTCAATATACAGCCATTAATGTCTAAACCACCGGCAACAAAAGTGAGTACACCCCTAAGAGACTACACCCCTAAATGTCCAAATTGAGCACTGCTTGTCATTTTCCCTCCAAAACGTCATGTGACTCGTTAGTGTTACTAGGTCTCGGGTGTGCATAGGGAGCAGGCGTGTTCAATTTAGTAGTACAGCTCTCACACTCTCTCATACTGGTCACTGAAAGTTCCAACATGGCACCTCATGGCAAAGAACTCTCTGAGGATCTTAAAAGACGAATTGTTGCGCTACATGAAGATGGCCAAGGCTACAAGAAGATTGCCAACACCCAGAAACTGAGCTGCAGCACAGTGGCCAAGATCATCCAGCGTTTTAAAAGAGCAGGGTCCACTCAGAACAGACCTCGCGTTGGTCGTCCAAAGAAGCTGAGTGCACGTGCTCAGCGTCACATCCAACTGCTGTCTTTGAAAGATAGGCGCAGGAGTGCTGTCAGCATTGCTGCAGAGATTGAAAAGGCGGGGGGTCAGCCTGTCAGTGCTCAGACCATACGCCGCACACTACATCAAATTGGTCTGCATGGCTGTCACCCCAGAAGGAAGCCTCTTCTGAAGTCTCTACACAAGAAAGCCCGCAAACAGTTTGCTGAAGACATGTCAACAAAGGACATGGATTACTGGAACCATGTCCTATGGTCTGATGAGACCAAGATTAATTTGTTTGGTTCAGATGGTCTCAAGCATGTGTGGTGGCAATCAGGTGAGGAGTACAAAGATAAGTGTGTCATGCCTACAGTCAAGCATGGTGGTGGGAATGCCATGGTCTGGGGCTGCATGAGTGCAGCAGGTGTTGGGGAGTTACATTTCATTGAGGGACACATGAACTCCAATATGTACTGTGAAATACTGAAGCAGAGCATGATCCCCTCCCTCCGGAAACTGGGTCGCAGGGCAGTGTTCCAGCATGATAATGACCCCAAACACACCTCTAAGACGACCACTGCTTTATTGAAGAGGCTGAGGGTAAAGGTGATGGACTGGCCAAGCATGTCTCCAGACCTAAACCCAATAGAACATCTTTGGGGCATCCTCAAGCGGAAGGTGGAGGAGCGCAAAGTCTCGAATATCCGCCAGCTCCGTGATGTCGTCATGGAGGAGTGGAAAAGCATTCCAGTGGCAACCTGTGAAGCTCTGGTAAACTCCATGCCCAGGAGAGTTAAGGCAGTTCTGGGAAATAATGGTGGCCACACAAAATATTGACACTTCAGGAACTTTCACTAAGGGGTGTACTCACTTTTGTTGCCGGTGGTTTAGACATTAATGGCTGTATATTGAGTTATTTTGAGGGAAGAATAAATTTACACTGTTATATAAGCTGCACACAGACTACTTTTCATTGTGTCAAAGTGTCATTTTGTCAGTGTTGACCCATGAAAAGATATACTTAAATATCTGCAGAAATGTGAGGGGTGTACTCACTTTTGTGATACACTGTATATACCGATCAGCCACAACATTAAAACCACCTCCTGGTTTCTACACACACTGTCCATTTTATCAGCTCCACTTACCACATAGGAGCACTTTGTAGTTCTACAATTACTGACTGTAGTCCATCTGTTTCTCTGCATGCTTTGTTAGCCCCCTTTCATGATGATCTTCAATGATCAGGACTCTCCCAGGACCACCACAGAGCAGGTATTATTTGGGTGGTGGATGATTCTCAGCACTGCAGTGACACTGACATGGTGGTGGTGTGTTAGTGTGTGTTGTGCTGGTATGAGTGGATCAGACTCAGCAGTGCTGCTGGAGTTTTTAAACACCTCACTGTCACTGCTGGACTGAGAATAGTCCACCATCTAAAAATATCCAGCCAACAGCGCCCCGTGGGCAGCGTCCTGTGACCACTGATAAAGATCTCAAAGATGACCAACTCAAACAACAGCAATAGATGAGCGATCGTCTCTGACTTTACATCTACAAGGTGGACCAACTAGGTAGGAGTGTCTAATAGAGTGGACAGTGAATGGACACGATATTTAAAAACCACTCATACCAGTACAACACACACTAACACACCACCACCATGTCAGTGTCACTGCAGTGCTGAGAATGATCCACCACCTAAACCTACGCTGTGGTGGTCCTGACCATTGAAGAACAGCATGAAAGGGGGTTAACAAAGTGGCTGGGCGGTTACATGAACAATGATTGGCTGTTGTTCATATAGCGTGTTGAGCCGGATAGGGACCTCATAACTGATGCAGTTACGACTTCTGCTGGCTGATTAATGACGTCTGCACAGAGTCGAGGAATAATACTGATCAGGGTGTGGCTCTCCGTACACAAAGCTGATCCATGTACAGTGAAGCCCGAAATTATTCATACCCCTGGCAAATTTTGACTTAAAGTTACTTTTATTCAACCAGCAATTTTTTTTTTGGACCGGAAATGACACAGGTGTCTCCCAGAAGATAATAAGACGATGTACAAGAGGCATCATTATGGAAAAAAATATTTATCAGCTTTTATTTACATTTGAACAAAAAGTGGCATGTCCAAAATTATTCATACCCTTCTCAATAATTAATAGAAAAGCCTTTATTGGCTATTACAGCAATCAAACGCTTCCTATAATTGCTGACCAGCTTTTTGCATGTCTCCACTGGTATTTTTGCCCATTCATCTTTAGCGATGAGCTCCAACTCTTTCAGGTTGGAGGGTCTCCTTGCCATCACCCTGATCTTTAGCTCCCTCCACAGATTCTCAATTGGATTCAAGTCAGGACTCTGGCTGGGCCACTGCAAAATGTTAATGTTTTTGTCCGCTAACCATTTCTTCACCACTTTTGCTGTGTGTTTTGGGTCGTTGTCGTGCTGAAATGTCCACTGGTGCCCAAGGCCAAGTTTCTCTGCAGACTGCCTGATGTTGTTGTTGAGAATCTTGATGTATTGATCTTTTTTCATGATGCCGTTTACTGTGATTAGGTTCCCTGGTCCATTGGCTGAAAAACACCCCCAAATCATTAGGTTCCCACCACCATGTTTGACAGTGGGGATGGTGTTCTTAGGGTTGAAGGCTTCTCCTTTTTTACGCCAAATGAAGGATACATCATTGTGGCCAAACAATTCAATTTTTGTTTCATCTGACCATAAAACAGAAGACCAGAAGTCTTCTTCTTTGTCCAGATGAGCATTTGCAAAGGCCAAGCGAGCTTTTGTGTGCCTTTTCTGGAGAAGTGGCGTCCTCCTTGGTCTGCGTCCGTGGAACCCAGCAGTGTGCAGTGTCCGTTGGACTGTCTGCCTTGAGACGTTGCCACCAGCAGAGCCCAGATTCACCAGGATGGCCTTGGTGGTGATCCTTGGATTCTTTTTCACCTCTCTCACTATCCTCCTGGCCAGCACAGGTGTCACTTTTGGCTTCCGACCACATCCTCTGAGATTTTCCACAGTGAGGAATGTCTTGTATTTTTTAATAATACTTTGCACTGTAGCCACTGGAACTTGAAAACATTTAGATATGGCCTTATAGCCCTTTCCTGACTTGTGAGCTGCCACAATGCACAGCCGCAGGTCCTTAGTGAGCTCCTTTGTCTTAGCCATGACTGTCCACAAACCAACTGCAGAGAGTTGCTGTTTTTCACCTGTTGAGTTGATTAAAACAGCTGTTCCCAATGAATCAGGGTCATTAGGATGCTTTAGAACAGCTTGGACTATTTGGAATGGTATAGAACTTTGGATTTTCCCATAGACTGTGACAGTTTGCAAAGGGTATGAATAATTTTGGACATGCCACTTTTTGTTCAAATGTAAATAAAAGCTGGGAAATATTTTTTTCCATAATGATGCCTCTTGTACATCGTCTTATTATCTTCTGGAAGACACCTGTGTCATTTCTGGTCAAAAAAAAAATTGCTGGTTGAATAAAAGTAACTTTAAGTCAAAATTTGCCAGGGGTATGAATAATTTCGGGCTTCACTGTATGAACTCACCTCGTGCAGATGAAAAGATGCAATCGGGTACTGCGCACGTGTCGGAGGGTTGGGTGTCAGTCTCACTCTCCTCACTCAGAAGTGGGGATCAGCATCAGTAAACAGGAAGCGTAATGCAATCGGGTAATTGGATATGACTAGATTGGGAGGAAAAGTGGGAAAAATGCACAAAATAATAATAATAATAATAATTAATAGTTAACAATCAGCTAGTGGCCGGTCAGGTGGGGCAGCGGTAAAAACACATGCTGTGACCAGAGTGGGGATCTCGAATACATCGTATCGAATCTCAGCTCTGCCTGCCAGCCACATGAACAACGATTGGCCTGTTATTCAGATATGGGCAGGACTAAGCCGGATGGGGTCTCTCTTTCATGACCGGTGTAATTACGACCTCTGCTGGCTGACTGATGGCCCCTGCATAGAGATGAGAAAAGAGTGCTCTCAGTGTGTGTCTCTCCGTACACAACGCTGAGCTGCACTGCACTCGTCAAAGTGTCGGTGATAAGATGCATACTGCCCAAGTGTCGGAGGGGGCGTGGGTTAGCTTCATTCTTCTCAATCAGAGCAGGGATCGGCATTGGTGGAGAGGAAGCATGATGCAGTCGGGCAACTGGATGCGCTAAATGGGAGAAAATGCATAAAAAAAACTAAAAAACTAAATTAACAATCAGCTAGTGATGAGCAATTATTTGTTTAAAAGATTGCATTTCAAGCTCTAACAAAAGAACGTGTTAATTCCTCTTTTATGTCATTACAAAGCTATTGTAGCTTTTCGGCTCCTCAGACGAGAGATACTGCATGCACCATTTTTACACAACGCCTACAGATACACATTATAAATCATGGTCTGCTGTCAATAGTAGAAAGCAGTTAGCCACAAAGAAGGGAAAAACAATTATACCCAAAATGAGCCTATTAGCACCTACTACAAATTTGAAAAGTGCCTTTCAGCTCTGAACTAGAGAAGAAGGTCCTTGGGAATATGGTTGCATCACAACCAAAATAAGAATCAATAGACTTCCTTTCCTTTAGAGCTAGATTTTCTTTAAATGTTCCATCATTCATTAATAGAACAGCAATTAAAAAGAACTATTTCAGTTTGTACTGTGTTGTTTTGGTTGTTTTTCATTTCATTAAGAGGTGGTAATGATGCAGGATGGATTCATCCTCAGGAGAGTGGTGAAGATAGACTGTAATGGAGTGACGTACGACCTTCCATCCATCAGAACAGTTCAATAGTGGGGCAGGGAGGGTCAGTACGCTTGTACCACCCAAAGCCTCATCCATCACAGTGATGCTCTTCTCTCCACATGATGTTGCATTATTTTCCTCACTATGTTAGAGATGAATGCTGCAGATTTTAAATGATGCATGCTGCCCTGCTCTGCTCTGTTTAGAGACATACACAAATCCTCAGAGAAGCAAATGACTGTTTCAGTATTCCAGACTATTATAAACATACAGAGATAGTACACCAATCAGCCATAACATTAAAACCACCTCCTTGTTTCTACACACATTGTCCATTTTATCAGCTCCACTTACCATACAGAAGCACTGTAGTTCTACAATTACTGACTGTAGTCCATCTGTTTCTCTGCATGCTTTGTTAGCCCCCTTTCATGCTGTTCTTCAATGGTCAGGACTCTCCCAGTACCACTACAGATCAGGTATTATTTAGGTGGTGGATCATTCTCAGCACTGCAGTGACACTGACATGGTGGTGGTGTGTTAGTGTGTGTTGTTCTGGTATGAGTGGATCAGACACAGTACCACTGCTGGAGTTTTTAAACACCGTGTCCACTCCCTGTCCACTCTATTAGACGCTCCTACCTAGTTGGTCCACCTTGTAGATGTAAAGTCAGAGACGATCTCTCATCTATTGATATTCCAATTTTTTGGGACTGGTCATAATGTTTTGTCTCATTTGTGTATACAAATAAGGTATCCACAATAATGTCAGCACACGATCTGTGTAACTGAAACATCATAGTAATACCTATGGTATTAAAACGGGTTGTCCAACAAGCTCATGGTCAGGTGTCCACATAGTTATAAGTTTACCACAGAGCTGCTGAAGGTGTGTGTGTGTGGGGGGGGTCACCTTCTGTTCTAAATATAGCACCTATTACATACACCCCAGTACACGCATGCACACGCGCACACACTATCTACTCGGATTCTGCATTCTGCAGACTTTCAAGGTCATTTTTGTACCTCCTATATTGCACTTAGGGGTGGTAAGGAATACTCTGGTTTCAGTGTTACAGTATATCAGCAATTTAAAACTACATGTTTTACATGGAATACATAACATAAAATACAATTACTGATATTGGGTGATAATGTTTGAAACATTTCTTAGGATTTTAGGTCTATGATCACATCATTACTTAAGATTTGTTACCTCATGCTGCACATTTCCTATTATGAACCCCATTCCCAAAATAATGTTGATATACGGAGACCAAAACATCTGTGATTAGTAATTTGTTAATTTTCCTGAACCTTTATTTAACTGTCAAAAGCACAAATTTGAACGACCCACCTGATTGTATGTTGTAAATATAAACAATTTTTAAATTTAATGTCTTCAGCAAGTTATTAACAACAAGTAATTAATAAGCAGATTAATTAGTAACAGGGAACGGTATCATTATGGGACATAAAAGGAGGATTTACTAAAGGCTTTGCACAGAGAATTCAGTCCAAAAAAATCAGTCCAAAAAGACAATTTATCAATGCAAGATTGCAAATACAGTGGTAGCTTGTAACTCAATGTCCGCTAAACTCAAAGCCCTTCGTCAAAACATTTGTACCCTTAAACTCAAAGTTTCCCTTAAACTCAATGTGTTTAGTTTTTTTTTTTTTTTTTTATATTTATTTAATTTCAAATTAACAGTGAATAGTTGCTTTGTTCAGAGCTCGGCTTGAGCGGTGCGGTAATACGTCATCAAAGTGTGCATATGAGACGAATCTGCATTTGTGTGGAATAACCATCAGATCCACTCTGAAAGCTCCACATGTATCTGTGTTTAGCTGGATTTTCTTCACTGTTTCACTTTTAAACTTGTATTACAGCTCGAAATTGTGAGAATCAGCCTTTTATTTCAGTGTTTTTATATTACATTTAAACCCCATTATGTTACATTAGACTAAAATATATGCAAGTCCACAGGACGATGGAACGCATTAACAGGTTTCCCATACATCCTAATGGGAAAAAATACCTTTAAACTCAACGCCTTTAAACTCAACACCACTCCCGAAACCAATTGACATTGAGTTTCAGGTACCACTGTAATACAAGCTTTTATTCCACCATCTGCTGTATGTAACAACGTCATTTCTTACACTCTTTGGTTACATTCATGACAGAAACGGTAGTTACTCATTGCTCGAGATTTATCAGTTCACAAGTTTAATGTCAAACACAGTCATGGACAATTTTGTATCTCCAATTCACCTCACTTGACTTACTTCAATTGACCTTAGTCTTTGGACTGTGGGAGGAACCCGGAGCTCCCGGAGAAAACCCACGCAGACACGGGGAGAACATGCAAACTCCACTCAGAAAGGACCCAGACCGCCCCACCTGGGGATCGAACCCAAGACCTTCTTGCTGTGAGGTGACGGTGCTACCCACTGAGCCACCGTGCCGCCCTACAAGTTATTTAAACATTCCAAAATCAGTTAGTAACAGGGGACAGTATTATTATAGGGTTTAAAAGGATGATTTACCAAAGGCTCAGACTTTGCAAACATCATGAGAGAATTATCAGTCAGTTCAAAAAGAAAATTTATCAATGCAAGGTTACAAATAATACAAGCTTTTCACCATCTATTGTACATAACATTGTGAAAAGATACAGGGAATCCAGAGAAATATTATAGCTCAATAGCGTGTCAACATAGACAAAGATATTGTGCTTAACAGGCCTGCTTGCAGTCCAGATCTGTCTTGTTTTAAAAATGTATACTGCATCATGAAGAGGAAAATCAGACAACAGTGACATGGGACAGTGGTAGCCTAGCGGGTAGAGCTTTGGGCTATCAACTGAAAGGTTGAGAGTTCGAATCCCAGCTCTGCCATGCAGCCACTGTTGGGCCTTTGAGCAAGGTCCCCTTAACCCTCTCTGCTCCAGGGGTGCCATACAATGGCTGACCCTGCGCTCTGACCCCAGTTTCCAAACAAGCTGGGATATGAGAAGAAAGAATGTTGTTGTACTGTACACCTGTATATGTATACATGACACATAAAAGCATTCTATTCTATTAATAATGGGCAAATCAATCAACTTGCAAAATTACAACAATTAGTGTCATAAAAAGAAAAGGTAATGTGTGTAAACACGACTCTGTCCCAACTTTGAATGTGCTGCAGGCATCCAATTCAAAAAATTTTTATATACAAAACACAATTAAGTCGGCCAGTGGAAACAATGGAAGTTTTTTCTTTGTACTTCCCAACTTTTCTAAATATGGGGTTTGTATATCACATCCCAAAAGGGCTCTGATGGATTCAGATCAGGTGCTTGTGTCCGACTGGAGTACACTAAACTCATTGTAAGGTTTATGGAACAAGTTTGAGACGATTTGTGCTTTGACTTGGTGCGTTATCATTATTAGATGGTAAATAGTGACCATAAATGGAGATACATGGTCAGAAACAAAACACATACACAGATTATGCATAACATTATGACCACCTTCCTAATACTTTGTTGGTCCCTCTTTTGCTGCCAAAACAGTCCTGCAACTGTGATGCACTGTGTATTCTGACACCTTTCTATCAGAACCAGCATTAACTTCTTCAGCAGTTTGAGCTACAGTAGCTTGTCTGTTGGACAGGGCCAGCCTTCGCTCACCACGTGCATTACTGAGCCTTGGCTGCCCATGACCCTGTCGCCGGATTTACCACTGTTGCTTGCTTGGACCACGTTTGATAGATACTGACCACTGCTGACCGGGAACACCCCATAAGAGCTGCAGTTTTCCTCCTTCTAGCACATCAACTTTGAGGATAAAATGTGTGGCAAGAAAACATTCTCCACACCTGATCTGTGGACAAGGCAGAGTTGGGCAATGGATGTATGCTGTTTCTGACTCAAATTCTGACCCAGCTATCTGCAGACATGAAGATTTATCAGATCAGTCAATATTTTTCCAATCTTGGCAAAGTTCACATCCACTGCAGCCTTAGATACTTGTTTTTCCAGAAGTGAAACCAGCTGTGGTTCGTCTGCCTAGATTTATCATGTGTTCCGAGATGCCTTTTTTTGTTCAACACTGTTGTAAAGAGTGGGTATTTCACTTACCATAGCTTTCCTGACCATTTTCTGTGATCTCTAGAGACTTCTATGCTTGAAAATCTAAGGAATCTGAATCTGACACCAAGAAGACACGATCAGGAAAAAAAGCTAAAAGGCAGAAGTGCTGGCATCCACATGCTGGCACACTAAAGCTAATAACATAAGCACTGATAATGATTAAAAATGAATGCATTTATTGCTGCGGTCTGCATTTTAATGTGCAGTGGGGGATATGTCAGAAATGAATTGATGAGAGTGAGCATGATACAGGGAGAGAGAGCGAGAGGCAGGGCTAAAGAGTAAAACACCTGGCAGCTTGTATGTTATTTTTATGGACCTCTTTATGCATATTTGCCATTATTAAGCTTAATGAGCTGAACCTAATGTACAAACATGCACAGATGTATAAACTCTAATTATTGTAATTTATGCTATGGTATGAGTTGCTGTGACTACGTGCTCTTTATTGGTCAGCAGCTGCCTCTCCAAAATGTACCACTACAGGGAACAGATAAAATAGTGCTTGTGACTTGTAGCTTTATTTATATAAAACCAGACTTTGCCCAGAGAAGAGCTTAAATACTTCCTTAAATTATATGATGCAAGTTTTAAATGGTCTGCGGTAAGATCTTGGAACTATTCTTCATTTCTACTGTGTGCAGAAAGTAATTTATATCATACCAGACCACACTGTCCAATCTTAAAACCACATCCAGTTTTGGTAAGCCTGTGTCCACTGCAGCTTTATGGAACATGGATCATTTTTACTAAATGTTTGGCAGCAAACAACGGGTGTGTTTGAAAAGCTAGGGAGCTCTCTACATAGACAGCATTAGGGCTGAAACGATTCCTCGAGAAACTCGAGTAAATCGATTACTAAAAATCATCGATTCAAATGTTTTGCATCGAGGCATCGTTTAATCCATACAACTAAATACAGCTCACGGTGTTTCGCACGGACGACTTTCACTTTTGCACAGCGTGTTTACTCTGTGGGCAGGTGACGTGAAGAAGCCGAGGGCTGCGTCCAAAATCTCATACTTAAACAGAACTCAACAGGACTTAAACCGGGTACTTTTTGCATACAGTTTAATGAATAATACGTATTTGGACACGCTAGCCGCTCCTGCATACTGTTCAGTGTGAACGTAGCGATTTAGGACGCAGCCGAGATTTGACAGCGCGGACTGCAAAATAGAGAAAGAGAGACAATAGCGAACAGGAGACTGGACAGAGAAAACCACAGAAAGTTTGAGATCATTTTAAGCTGAAAAAACGAAAACTCAGAACAACATCCACACCATCAGAGCGTCGTGTTGATAGGCTGACTTTTCTTCATGGCAACCACCACAGGCTTTTTTGAAGACTCAGGCAAACACACACGTACACACACACAAATGCCAGATCTACCTCATCTAGGAGATACAATTCTGACAGAACCTCCTACAAATGCCACAAAACCTCCCAACAAAATATTAAAGGTTGATGTGTGTGAGCTGTAGCTGAGACTTTTAGTTTTAAAAGTTGCACAAATTCAAGGCAATGTTCATGTATTATTGTTTATTATTATTTATGCCTTAGTTTTAGGTTGCCTGTATACATTTTAAAGGTAATTTGATTTATTTTTTATGTATTTGTTTTTGCATTTCAAAAGTGTTCTCTTTAAACTGTCCTGTATGCATGGAATAAAAATGTGCAGTTTGTTTTAAGAGACACATCTTATTTAATCTTAAATGTATTTATTTTTGCTCTTTATTAAAGCAAAAGTATTTCTTATCCGATTACTCGATTAATCGCTGGAATAATCGATAGAATACTCGATTACAAAAAGAATCGATAGTTGCAGCCCTAGACAGCATTTTACATCATCCTACGCATGCTCCAGAGAAGGAGGCTGTTCGAAATCCTAGATGCCTTAATATGCTGTCTAGTTAGGCATCTTAAAATTTCGACGCTATAAGTGAGCATCAGATGCTGCCTTAGTGGCGAAGGATATCCCAGCATTCAATGCGGCACAACTTTTCTCACAGAAAAATAAAAAAAGCATGACGAATGGTACGGAGAAACGAACGGAATTATTTTAAAACTTAAATAAATTATGATTGATTTTTAATTGTGTATAAACTTGCACATGTGTTTTTATTTGCAAATTCGGGCTTGTCAACGAATGTAACCGTTTTTGGTACACGGAGGGAGATGTTAGTTGACATGCTAGCACGCTGTGCCACCCCATCCCATTGGTTTAAATGGCATGATGCTAACTGTGTTAGCTTAGTAAGCGAAACCCGATTTTTTTGCTGTCTAAGTAGTGTGTTCGAATAACTGGCCTTATAAGTCATTGACTTATTAGAATCCTCTCTACTGAGGCAGCTGCCTATGTAGTCAGTAAGACAGCAAGGCAGCTCACTTGGTTTTTGAACACACCCAATGTATGCTGAAGGCATTGTAAGGATTCCTCCAAACATCTTTTACTAATGTTATGGACTGTAAAAGTAAATCTAGAATTTACATGTAATCAAGCTTTGGGAACATTGCTCTTAAACTTTTGGATTATTTGCTTGACCCAATTTTGCTTTAAAGGACTGAGCCTTTTGTTAATTCTCCACTGATACAAAATCATAATAGCATCATTTGTTACATACAGTATTTGCCTGTGGATGTTCCAATTCGTCCTAATTCAATAAACAAAATTTACAAATTTACTAAATGTACAAAAAAAGGTTGATATCAAACATTAAATATCTGTTCATTGTTTTTTAAATAAATAAGTACATAAATAAGTAGGGCCAGTAGCCTAGTGGTTAATGTACTGGACCAGTGAACAGAGGGTTGCTGGTTCAAGCCCCACCACTGCCAGTTTGCTGCTGTTGGGCCCTTGAGCAACCCTCACTTGCTCAAACTGTATACTGTAACTGTAATGTAAGTCACTTTGGATAAAGGCGTCTGCTAAATGCTGAAAATGTAAAATGTAACTGTAAGTACATGTAAAATATATGCATATAGTCTGTTGCATTTTTTGAAGACTGAGATCAATATATTTAAGCCACTCTTTCTGGAATTTTTAAACTACAACAAAGGTGGCCCTTGGTCTTCAACTTCAAACCAATTTAAGTCTGTACAACCATTCAGCATGACCAAGTCACTTTAACAATAGGGTACATACGTTTTTGTGAGTGGTCAAACACCCATGGTAGAAGACCTGTGCACCCAGACTGGACTAAAATGAAATCTTTAGACACCTTAAAAACCTTAACTGAAAGGATTGAAGCTTACACTAAGCCAAGGATATGCTAACCAAATATATATAACAGAAATGAACATTACAAAGCTCATTATAAAGGATAATGTAAGTTAAATAATCAAATGAATTCATTTTATGATTGATTTTCACTAACAGCTTTGTTTCGGTCAGTGCTGCAGTTGGCCTGGTGAAGCTTACAAACACTCAGCGTATTGTGGAGACCCAGGTTGGATTCTCAGCTTGGCTCTGTATACACAATTGACCATGATAAGGGAAAGAATGACCGGATAGGGAGTCACCTACTCACACTGCAACAGCGACATCTACTCTCTCGGTTTGAGGCACCAGCAGAAGCAGTGGAACGAAAGAGGGTACATTTAGGGTTCTCTGTAGGAATCCGCCCCTGTTTGGTAACATGAAGTGGCCAGTCGATGCACGTGTCAGGAAAGGCAAAGAAAATTAATTATGTATACATTTACACCGACCAGGCATAACAGTGGCAAATCGGCGACAGGGTCATGGGCGGCCAAGGCTCACTGATGCACGTGGGGAGCGAAGGCTGGCCCGTGTGGTCCGATCCAACAGACGAGCTACTGTAGCTCAAACTACTGAAGAAGTTAATGCTGGTTCTGATAGAAAGGTGTCAGAATACACAGTGCATCACAGTTGCAGGGCTGTTTTGGCAGCAAAAGGGGGGGGGGGGGGGGGGGGGCAACACAATATTAGAAAGGTGGTCATAATGTTATGCCCAATCGGTGTATATTGTAAATAATTATTGTTCTGATTAAAATGGGGGGAGGGGGATTTGACATTGTGCAAAATGTCATTTGTTTGACATAAATCAATAGAAATGTCTAAACACCATACATGGGTTGGTCTATGCTAAGCTAGTACGTTGGCAGACAGACCAAAACAAGCCCAGACAAGCCATTTTTTATTACTCACACCTTTCTCAATTCCAGAAAGCCCAATATTTCCTCAAATGTGGACATGGCACATGGATTGAGCATATGTGGACAGACAATCAGACACAAGAGACAGGTTGAGTAAGTACCACACAGGAATAAATTAGTCCAAAGTGTTATCGATCTAAAACCTTTTATAGAGCATTTAAACAGAGGAAATCATTCTATAGAGGAAAAGGGAAAGTGGGAAGGGTCTTCAGTATCCTGTGATTATTATGTAAAGCTTTTTTATTTTAAGTTTTTAAGGTGCACTGTGGGCTAGCATTAGCTGAATGGAGAACAAAATAATACTTTTATATACTGTATATTATGTTTTTTTTTTAATGATTTTCCTGAATTTTTTTTGACTGTAACTCCTCCACCACTTGCATCATTCCCGCTCTGGCTGGGAGCTGATGAGAGACAGACTATAATGCACCTCCTCCAATATGCAATCACATGCAATCACTGGTCACCTCTTTTTACAAGCCAGAAGTGGAGAGTTGTACTGCGTACAGAGAGTCAGGCTGTGCCCTTCCATAAAGCATCCACCTCTCATGCAAAAGCCTCAGCCAGCCAGTAGTGTACATTTGCAGCATCAATGCAAACCCTGTTGAACTCCCTTTCACAGACATAGCCAAATGGGTTTGTTATGCCTAGTTCACACTACACGATTTTTGCCCTGATTTTCGCTTACCGACTGGTCCCGCTAGATGTGGCAGCTCGGAAGCAACTCGGTGCTCGCTCAGGGCTCGAAACTCGGCTCTCAAACGCTATGTGTGAACTGTTGAACAATGACTTGAATCCGAGCGGCCTAGGAAAAATATCTAGCATGTTAAATATCTGGACCTGTCGCCTGTTGTCAAATTCGTGTAGTGTGAAAAGCATTGCGAGCAGGTTGCAAGTGGCAGCGAGTGCTATGTCTAACTACAGCCAATGAGAACACAGGATACGGGGTGAGGGGAAACAATATACTGTAGTTTCTATCAGAATACATCGGCACACACACACAAGCTTCAAAGTATTTGTGATCTTATTGTCCACACCAAAACATAACACCAACGCTACACTGCAAAAAATATTTATTAACCTCACTCAACTCAACTCACTACAGAACAGATGATCCCTGCTGGCCACGTAGCCCAATCCACTCGTATTTATTTATTTTTCCTACTTGCTTTTACGCTGCACATCAGCGCACAAACAACTTTGATCGGTCGCTTATTGTTGACGTGCATTTCTGGACATGGTATCATTAAACCCCTAATCACTTCTCGCATGTGTTTTTGTGACAAAAAGTAGTTTGGGAGACCAGAGAAGCTCGCCTGCAATTCCTCATGGTAATAGATTGTGTAGTGTGAAACCCGCTGAGACTTATGCACCAGTTGCAGTTCCATTTTTCACACACAATTTGGCAAAATTGAACCTAAAACCAAGCAAAAAGGGCTTAAGCCCTGACACTTCGCAATGCACATGATGATTCTTGTACCCTTCTAGAGAGAAATGTTGGAGAAAGGTTTAAATGTTGGATAAAGGACCCATTTAGTGGCCAAGTCTGACTAAATGTGACAAGATCGACAACATTCATTACAGCTGCTTTAAGGCTAATAAATGACTGCATAACTGATTGTATTCAGTTTCCATATATTCCCTTTGAATGATAGTGTTAGTTAATTACATTTGTGTTTAGATGAAAAGGACAAATAGGGGTGTTGGACATGTTGTTCCCCTGGCATGAAGCATAAGTGCACGATTGATTGGGTCAGTGCAGCACTGCTTTTGAACTCATGCCCACCATAAATTAAAGCACAAATAGTGTTCTGTTAATTGCTGTAGTTACTTGTCAGTCTGGCACACCCATTACTTTAGTACTGCACCATCTGTTTAAAGAACAGTTTACCCTTAAATGATCATCCTGCTAATAGAAATTAAAAAAGGCCTTTTTGGATTATAACTGGGGAAAGAATCTTCATTACTTATTGCTGCAGCAATAACGTTTCTTATAGTCCAAAGGATTCGCTGTCTGTGTGTTAGTTCCCTTTAAAAACATCCAAAACGTGTAATGGAGTGTTAACTTGCTGATTAAATTGATAAGACATTTGTCCCCTTGCAATGTATTGACACCCAATCCCAAGTGATTTATTTACTTTGTGCTTAGTATTCCTGGGTACAAAACAAATTATGTGCTTTTCACTTTGTGGCAACAGTTTGAGAGAAGGCCCTTTCCTGTTTGGTCTAGAGAAACTGAAACTAAAAGCCACTAAAAGACCTTAAGTCACTATACACATTTGGGATATATTGGGAGGTCAATTGCAGGAAGCCGTAGCCTAGTAGTTAAGGTACTGAACTAGTAATCAAGCCCCACCACTGCCAGGTTACTGCTGTTGGGCCCTTGAGCTAAGCCCTTAATGCCTAGTAGGGCTGCAACTAACGATTATTTTAGTAGTCGACTAATCTGACGATTATTTTTTTCGATTAGTCGACTAGTCAACGATTATTTATGTCATGCCCTCTATCTCTGCCTTAACATAACAAAACTCTATGTTATTTAAGTTCCAATATCAAATTAAAATAATGACCCATGAAACATGAATATGAAACTTAAGCTTGATAGTTTAATTAAATATATTTAAAACATTAATACACAATCACAATAAAGAAAATTCAATTAAATAAGAAAGCTTTGGACAGCATTAGAAACTGTTATGTTTCAGAAGTTATCACTCGAAGTCAAAAACATACAGTATATAACGTGGTTGAGAAACATGTGAATGCTGTCTGTGAAGACCTCAGCCATTTGAGGGGTGCATGAACCTCTTCTCTTCTCATCCACAATCCATTGCTTAGTGCTATTAATAGAAAGAGCAAAAGAGAAAGCTGTATTAATTATTACAAACTGAAGGCTATGTATCATAGTTTATTACAAATGGTGTACTGGCTATGCCAACTAAACCATAACAGGTTAAATATCTTAACTGAATTATGTGCTGAGCTAACTAGCTATCATTAAGTGGATGAGGCTTATTATTTAGAACAAATGCTCTCATTAACGAGAGCAAAAAATATGGAAGACGTGACAAGGTAACGTTAGGCTATAATGTTAAGTTATATAACGTTACTCATATAAATTACTGATTAACTATTGCACTTAATGCGTTAGCTAGCAAACAAACCTGAAAAATAGTGAACTCTTAGGAAGTTTTCCGACAGGTGCTCTAGCATTAACAAACATTAACTACGTTGGTTAAAGCACAAAGCTGTGTAAAAACTTACATGTCCGGAATAACGCTGGTCATCACGGCTGCAGGGTGCTCGCGTTTCAACGTGGTGCTGGCGTGAAACCATAACTTGGGTTATTTTGGCTGAAATGCTCCTGAAATACTCCTGAAAGTTTCGGTCTCTCTAGATTTGCCTCTCTGTCTTCATAAACTCTCCGCTGCGCCATGGAAGCGATGCTGCGCCCCCTGCAGTTCCTTTAGTGCGTTGCAATAATAACGACGTGTCGACAATGAAATTCCACATCGACAAATTTTTATAGTCGACGTTATCGATTATGTCGACTAATCGTTGCAGCCCTAATGCCTAGTTTACACTACATGATTTCTGCCATGATTTTCGCTCACCGGCTGGTCCGCGCTAGATTTGCCGGCTCGGGAGCAACTCAGAGTTTACTCGGCTCTCAATCGCTATGTGTGAACTACTCAACAACTCGAGCACTCGGTGACCGAAGAGAGATTTCTAGCTTGTCAAATATCTGGATCTGAGTCGCACAACTGGCAATGAGTGCTATGTCGAACAGCCAATGAGAACGCGAGATACGGTGTGAGGAGAAACACAGGGGAGGAGTTGTAAAGAGGCGGGACAGGGGCATAATATAGTTTATATCGGAATACATCGACACACACAAGTTTTACAGTATTACAGTCGTGTAGCCAAATCAATTTTTTCTCCTGGATTTTACGCTGCACATCAGCACACAAACCGTAGTTCGGGAGACCAGAGAAACTCACCTGCGATTCCAGTTGGTGATAGATGGTGTAGTGTGAAACCCCCTATCGCCGATCAGTCGTGTAGTGTGAAAGCCACACGGACTTGAAAGACTCCCGATTACAAGAGATCCAGTCATGTAGTGTGAACTGTACAGCGATCTGACGACTTGGAAAGTTGTGTAGTGTGAACTTGGCATTACCCTCAATTGCTCAGACTGTATACTGTAACTGTAATGTAATGTAAGTCGCTTTGGATAAAGGCGTCTGCTAAATGCCGAAAATGTAAATGTGATATGCAGCAAGACATTGTGGTCTAACATTAATGCCTTATTATACAAATGCTCTTTTAAATAATTGGGCACAGACTCCCAAGGACACACTAAAATGTTATGTTAAGTCTTCCCAGTAAAGTAAAAGCTATTTTAATAGGCAACCCTATATTAATTATCTGGGTAAACATATAGTTGGGTGTCCATTAAAGTTTTTCCTGCTAACACTTGTGTTCTTCAGGTGCTCCACATTCTCCACAAGACAGGCTAGAAGGAACATTTAAAACCCTAAATTTAGCTTCACTGGTAAGATGAAAAAATTAGTTTTAAAAGTGATGAAGGCAGAAAAGAAATCTACCCTGACGCAGTTGGCATCCCATGCTTCATACCTTTTTGGACAGGTGGGTCACTTGGACCTCTGCTTGCCTTGCATGGCACCCTCTTTGGCCAAGGAGGGCCACAAAACAGCGCATCCCTACCCTGACGTGTTGTCTGACACATCTTTACACTGGCCAGCTGTGGATTCCTACATATTTACATAAACTGCATTACGACACGTAAATAGGGCCCTACTAAATTCATGGGAAAATGTGCTTAATTCCACTGACTCACAGATTTTTAAAATAAAGTGCCACATTTCATGGCAGTCATTAATGAACACTCATAAATTAAATGATAGAATAAAGCTAAAATACACATCACAGCCTACCTTAATTGTTGAATCTAAACCTATAACCTATAATGACCAAAACTTTCTGGTTTTTAATATTTTTCCACTACTGCCGGTGTCTCAAAAGCAGAAGTCACTTTTGTATCAGCAAGCAGGTGATTTCCCGTCTGGCCTGTCCAACTGTTTTGACTGCCCGGCCAGACTGGGCTAAAGAGGATTAGATTGCTGATCCACCTGAGTGCTGACAGATTTATAAATTTACTGATGAAATTTCTTAATTATATAAAATAAATTTCAATAATATTTGATGCTGAGCACAGAGAATTTCCTACCAGTACTGAGCAGCTATAGAACTGCTGTTAGGCTGAAATGGAGGTGTAGATGCAGAATTTGACAGCATGAGCAGCTAGTTTATGGTGCATGATTAGGGTTTTTATTGATCCACTGTGTAAAGCCATCACTCCTGCATACCGACCAGAAAACGAGAGAGAGAGGAGGAGGGCAGAGACAGTGCTGGAGGAAAATAAGATTGATGTAAAGGGAAAGAAGAGGAAGAGAGGTAGGATGTGTACCTTGCACTGACTCAGAGCTTGAAGAAGCGTCAGATGCAAGAGACAAAATAATTTACAGTCTAGTATACACTCCAGTATCACTGGCATCTAAGTTGTTTGGTTATTCAGCTTAGACTTACATAAAATAAGAGAGATCTAACCTGAGTTAAGTACAATTGTTCAGTATTATCCAAACATATACAAACATACACTGCCTGGTCAAAAAAAGGTCACCACCTGGATTTAAATAAGCAAATAGGTAAGAGCCTCCTATTGGATAATTACTGCATGAGTGATTATGTTTCAGCTGGCAACAAGTTATTTAACCCTAACTGATGCAGTGAGTAGGTTCTTATTTGTTAAACAACCATGTCGACTGACACATCCTGTGGTGGTGGAAAAGATGTTAATCTGTTTCAGAAGGGTCAAATTATTGGCATGCATCAAGCAGAGAAAACATCTAAGGAGATTGCTGAAACTACTAAAATCAGGTTAAGAACTGTCCAACGCATTATTAAAAACTGGAAGGACAGTGGGGAAAACATCATCTTCGAGGAAGGAATGTGGTGGGAAAAAAATCTTGAATGCTCGTGATCGGCGATCACAAACATTTGGTGAAATCAAATGGTAGAAAAACTACAGTAGAACTCAGGGATATGTTTAATAGTGAAAGTAAGAGCATTTCCACATATGCAATGCGAAGGGAACTCAAGGGATTGGGACTAAACAGCTGTGTAGCCTTAAGAAAAGCACTTGTCAGTGAGGCTAACCGGCAAAAACGGCTTAAATTTGCTAGGGAGCATAAAGATTGGACTCTGGAGCAATGGAAGAAGATCATGTGGTCTGATGAGTCCAGATCTACCCTGTTCCAGAGTGATGGGCGCATCAGGGTAAGAAGAGAGGCGGCTGAAGTGATGCACCCATCATGCCTAGTGCCTACCGTACAAGCCTGTGGGGGCAGTGCTATGATCTGGGGTTACTGCAGTTGGTCAGGTCTAGGTTCAGCAACGTTATGTGCCCAAAGAATGAGGTCAGCTGACTACCTGAATATACTGAACGCCCAGGTTATTCCATCAATGGATTTTTTCTTCCCTGATGGCACAGGCATATTCCAAGATGACAATGCCAGGATTCATCGGGCTCAAATTGTGAAAGGGTGGTTCAGGGAGCATGAGACATCATTTTCACACATGGTTTGGCCACCACAGAGTCCAGACCTGAACCCCATTGAGAATCTTTGGGATGTGCCGGAGAAGACTTTGTGCAGTGGTCCAAATCTCCCATCATCAATACAAGACCTTGGGGAAAAATTAATGCAGCTCTGGACAGAAATAAATGTTGTGACATTGCAGAAGCTTGTGGAAACGATGCCACAGCGAATGCGTGCCGTAATCAAAGCTAAAGGTGGTCCAACCAAATATTAGAGTGTGTGACCTTTTTTTTGGCCAGGCAGTGTATATTTAGATGATAACACCTAGTAAGAGCTATGTATGTATGTAATGCTATGCTATTCTTATGCCAGTCTGCTGACTCTGCGCTATCATTATCTACATAAATTCAGCAGTATTATGATACTCATAATCATAACAATGATATATTCTAAACTTCCAGGGTACTTTTAAGTAAAACATGCAATCATGTCTCTGTTGGCAATAATTAGTAATAACTAAGATTTGTTTTTTTCACAGTTAGTCGAGGAGCTGACACAGAGGAGCGATTGGTGGAACACCTCCTAAATCCTGCGCACTACAACAAACTGATTCGTCCAGCGACAAACGGCTCAGAGTTGGTGACGGTGCAGCTGATGGTCTCACTGGCCCAGCTTATCAGTGTGGTGAGTACAATTTTCCAGCATGGATCTTAAAAAAAATAAAAAGTGTATAAATTACACTGTATATTACAGTATATGGATAAAAGCATATTTTTTCATTGCCATCAACCGCTTTGTCCTGGTCAAGGTCACAGCAGGTCCAGTTTCACTGAAAAAACAATAAGTGCAAGCCAGGAACGCCAATTCATCGCAAGACTTTAGCCATTCCTCCTCTAAGATAGCCCCGCTGAGATTCTAATCTGTATCACAGTGGTGGGCAAACATAAGATCACTGCCCCGCCAAGCACCGCATTAGTATGGAGCCATATTAATGCCCCTCCACCCAACAGCTATAACAGCCTGCAATTGTGCTCGATTATTGGAAAGAGCATTTGTAAGCTTTTTAAGTATTGCAGTTCTATACTTTGGCCATCTAGTGTAGATGTTAAGAATTACATTTGTATTCTTAGCAGTACTGATCATTTACTACACTGCTCACCGAACCCTCACCGCTAATTGGATTGGCTGTAGTGTACTATGTCTTTAGTGCATTGTAAATCACCAGCCATGTTATCTAGGCAGTAGGCTGGGGGCTAATGCTTTATAATGAATCTCCTGGGGTTTGGTGGAACTGATTGTGGAATGAGTCGGGATTATTTATGATTTTACAACCTGTCCCTCCTGATATCAAGCCTGAAGCATACCTGCATTCAAAAACTGTGTAATCAAATATACATGGCAAACCCCATCAGGGGTGCAGTGCAGCTCAGCGTTGTGTATGGAGAGACACACCCTGAGAGCACTCTTTTCTCATCTCTGTGCAGGCGCCATCAATCAGCCAGCAGAGGTCGTAATTGCACCAGTCATGAGAGAGAGAGAGACCCCTTCCGACTTAGTCCCACCCATCTGAACAACAGGCCAATCGTTGTTCATATGGCCGCTCAGTCTTAGCCGGCAGGCAGAGCTGAGATTCGATATGATGTATTCGAGATCCCAGCTCTGGTTCCAGCGTGTGTTTTTACCGCTGCACCACCTGAGCAGCCATTTATTAGGATTTTAACATCATGTTTTACTCTCTTTTATAGTATTTTATAAAATGTCATTTTTTGGGGGGAAATTGCATTTGAAATAACAATGTTAGTATGTTAGTCTTATAGTTCGTGTTTCAATTGTTGCATTAAGCACAAATAATGGTTTGTTTGTTTATTAGGATTTTAACGTCATGTTTTACACTTTGGTTACATTCATGACAGGAACGGTAGTTACTCATTACACAAGATTCATCACTTCTCAAGGTTATATCAAACACAGTCATGGACAATTTAGTGTCTCCAGTTCACCTCACTTGCATGTCTTTGTATTGTGGGAGGAAACTGGAGCACCCGGAGGAAACCCACGCGGACACGGGGAGAACATGCAAACTCCACACAGAAAGGACCATGACCGCCCCACCAGGGATCAAACTCAGGACCTTCTTTCTGTGAGGCGACAGTGTTACCCACTTAGCCACCGTGCCGCTTGCGTTTGACATTTAAACTACAAGTAAAGTAAATGGTGGCACATTATACATTAAAAAAGAGCATTCTTCATTCTTTCTCGCATGTTTGAAAAAAAAAGATTAGCCAGTCACACATCTAGCCAAATATCAGAATACCAGAAGCTTAGTGCTAAGTTAACTAAAACCATTCATAACATGATGCAGAGCAGTTATTTAAACCATTTTAAAATGATTAACACACATACACACAATCACCTACAGCTTTGCTTGCATAAATGTAACTCAAATGTTTCCTCTTTTTCTCTCTGTATTTGTGAACAGCATGAGCGAGAGCAGATCATGACTACTAACGTCTGGCTCACTCAGGTCAGTTTCTGATTCTAAAATACACTTAAGTATAAACAAGTATTCAACAACCATAGATATAAATTAAAGCTATGATTGTAAGCAGCAGTGATGATTGGTGTCTAACCTTAAGTATTCTTGTTGTTAATTCTTGTTGCAAGTATTCTTGTTGTAAATTTTTTGTTCATATATACACCGATCAGTCATAACATTAAAACCACCTCCTTGTTTCTACACTCACTGTACATTTTATCAGCTCCACTTACCAAATAGAAGTACTTTGTAGTTCTACAATTACTGACTGTAGTCCATCTATTTCTCTACATACTATTTTAACCAGCTTTCAACCTGTTCTTTAATGGTCAGGACTCCCACAGGACCACTACAGAGCAGGTATTATTTAGATGGTGGATGATTCTCAGCACTGCAGTGACACTGACATGGTGGGGGTGTGTTAGTGTGTGTTGTGCTGGTATGAGTGGATCAGACACAGCAGCGCTGCTGGAGTTTTTAAACACCGTTTCCACTCACTGTCCACTCTATTAGACACTCCTACCTAGTTGGTCCACCTTGTAGATGTAAAGTCAGAGACAAACGCTCATCTATTGATGCTGGTTGAGTTGGTCATCTTCTAGACCAGGGGTCCTCAAACTTTTTAACTTAAGGGCCGGATTACTGTTCTTCAGTGTTTCGGGGGGCCGGACCGCAGATGAAATAGTAAACACACCCCAAAAAAAGCTATTTACTATGTATACTGGATGTATTGTCTGCTGTGTATAACTGTAGTATAATTTTACTTCATAATGATAATGCAGACATTTTATTTATTTTAATCATTTCCATTATCCCAACTCATACAATGTTTCCCCAAAAAAGTGTGAACTGTGAGTCTGCTTTTGCCTGACGAGACAGTCAGCATCAGGTTCCATATTTGTTACTGCCAGTCATAATAGGTAATAAGTGTTGATGAGTCTGAATCTGGTTGGAGATTTAAGGTGTTTAAACTTCGATAAAGTCTGCTCACAGGTACAGTGGTACCTCGGTATACGTCCTTAATTCGTTCCAGATCCTTGGATTCATACCAAACAGGACGTATACCAAACGAATTCTTCCCATTAGAAATAAAGGGAAAATGATTAATCCGTTCCATGAAAAAAAATCCTATTGTTATTGGCATATTATACGTTGATGGTGTTGTATAAAATAATGTATAAAACGGATAGTTCCGGTCCTAAAATCTGATTGGCTGAGCCGCGTTCGAAGCCGCTGTAAAATCACCGATATAAGCGCACCTATGACCACCTCACATCATTCCATATTAATACGCCACTGAAAAGAACAAGTACAACCTTGGTTGAACACTATTTTAAGTCATGTACTATACATGGAAATGTCCAGATTAATATAAACAGTAATCCTGATCATTAAGCGGGTGTTTCGTCCAAGAAATAGTGTAATAGTTTGCGAATGTTATGTTCGCCCTCATGTTGCCTAGCAATACGGCACACCGTTAACGCTCGTGGCTTTGTCTCGCGGTCAGTCATCTCTCTATTGATACGCACAATCACTCCTCTCGCCGAACCCACCATGCTTGGAGCGCCACCCATTGGATCGCTGCCGTATAATCTACGGAGGCTCCAGGTGGCCAATTTTTGTTTTTTCTGTTATTTTTTTTTCGCTATAATACTGTGAGTTTAAAGATGAACAGGGGCCAGACAACATGTATTGCTACTGTGGTTAAAGGGGCCGGTCAGATGAAACCAACGGGCCGTATACGGCCCGCGGGCCGTAGTTTGATGACCCCTGTTCTAGACCTTCATCAGTGGTCATGGGACACTGCCCATGGGGCGCTGTTGGCTAGATATTTTTGGTTGGTGTACTATTCTCAGTCCAGCAGTGACAGTGAGGTGTTTAAAAACTCCAGCAGCACTGCTGTGTCTGATCCACTCATACCAGCACACCACACACTAACACACTACCACCATGTCAGTGTAGTGCTGAGAATGATCCAACACCCAAATAATACCTGCTCTGTGGTCATCCTGGGAGAGTCCTGACCATTGAAGAACAGGGTGAAATCAGGCTAAAAAAGTATGTAGAGAAACAGATGGACCACAGTCTATATGGTAAGTGGAGCTGATAAAATGGACAGTGATTGTAGAAACAAGGAGGTGGTCATAATGTTATGCCTATTGGTGTATGTTTGGATGCACAACAATGAGGTCGGATAAAGTTTGGTTTTGTTTGAAACAGGTGTGGGGGTAGCACACTGGGGTAAATGTTTCAGACATTGACTCTGACTTTGATGTACTGTAGGGCTAGCTCACATTTTTATGCATAGATTTGAAACTGCTGATGTCCTGAAGGCCTCCAGCTCCAGCCAAATACTCTGGTATGTTTCTCTGGCTGCCATGTATACCACACATCAATAGTTAAGTTTGTTCACCTGGGTGTGGCTGTTGGAGTAGGTGTTGTTGACTTTTACTCTAAAGTGTCTCTCCCCTAAGAAGTCTTTCATAATACAGTGGAGTCAGTCTCTGAAGCCCATGCAATAGAGATAACCTCAGTATCCCGAACCTCCATGTGGTGTAGGACACATTCTCAATGAGGGAAATTATGGCTTGTTCCTTTCTAATGAAGGCATTCCATGACTCAAGATTGTCTGTAGTACCTCCTCCTTATGCAGAATCCGCTCTGGGCCTCAGTAATTGCACCATCAGCTTCAAGCTGTGGGCCTATAATTATCCAGATTATTATGGTCCTTGTCTGGCTCGGGGATAGGGATGATGGTGGCTTCTGTCCAACCTTCTCTGCAGTCGCAGCATGTGATGTTGCTCTTACATACTGCCGACTGATGTCCATACCTCTGTCACGTGAAACATCAGATAGGGTTTGGGATAAATAGGTCTAAATTCACTCCTTGGTAGCACATTAGAATATTGGCAGAGGACAATGGTTTGCACAAAGGTCAGGGTGTAGGTGTTTGTTTGGATAATTTGTCCCTGTCTGCTTACTGTAATGTGTCTTCCTCCTTCATGTTTTCCAAGTCCCATGTCACAAAGGTTTTTACACTTAAAAGGTTATCTGCTTGTACTTTCATGGCCCACTTAACCAGGAGTTGTCCTGACCTTAGCCTTTTGTCCCAGCAATTCCCAGTATGCCCTTTTGTATTGCAAATGGGGAAAGCTTGGATAGCTGCATTTCGGGTACCAGTAATTCCATAACAATGAACCTTGGCCAGTTCTCATTCAGCATGATAAGGACCAGGACCAAAAGCAATACTTTGTCTATATTGTAGTCTATCAGCTTTTGTTTTGGGTTCATTTTAGTATACATAATTGAAGCATTCAATATTTGTCACCCTTATTTCACACTTACCTACACAACAAGGGGACGCACAGAGCTATAGAAGTCCAGCAGTTGTGCACTAGGGATATTCGGGTGACATATGAGCAACTGACGTTATTGTCTCTCGAATGGCCCTAAACAAACACCTTCTAGGGATCTCAGATAAGATATAACCCAGAACAAGACTTGACCAGCCAATTGACTGGAGCGAGCCCCTCCAACCTCCTATCTATGTAAAGTAGGAGCCAAAGTGCTATTTTGGGCCAATGGCAGCCACAGCATACCTCTTCCTCCGCAGACACAGGTTGCACCTTACGGCCATCAAGGTGTCCCTTTCATTGGACTCTTACCCACGGCAAGAGGGTGCTGAGGACCTATTATGCCTCAGTTCCCCACAAGGCACCTTTGTTTATAATTTATGCTCACACACGGACATCAACAAAGACATCAATTGAACACACTGATTAGGCCTGTCATAATCATTACAGTTGTAATTATTTAAAGCTAATTATAATTTTCTTTGCTGTAACTACCTTTGTTTATAATAATGTAATTATTTAAAGCTAATCATATTTTTTTAAGATGACTGCAGCTATCACGTTCCACAGTTTTACATTTGTATGCATTGGCAATAAAACAGGTTTACTATCAGTGAGTTTATTCATTTAATCAAATGTCTGTCTCCATATTTAAATCATTATTGTCAATAATGTTAATTAAACTATGTAATAGTACTTTTTTATTTTTTTATAAGTGCTTCTTGTATTTCAGCAAAAGGAATTTTATGTTTCAGTTAAAAAAAAAAAAAAAAAAAAAGACTTTTTTCCATATTAATTCATTTGTAGAAGAGAAATATTCCAAAACAGCTTGAGAGAAAAAGTCTGACAGGAGACATTTATATGCTGTAGGACTCCTCCGAACCAATGTGAGAGCCACCTTTAAATGAAGAAAACATGAAACATTAAAAAGTCTACACAGGAGTCTACACAGGAGTGGCCAATTTTCTATTTTATTTATGCATTTTTCTCCCAATTTAGCGTAGTTAATTTGTCTTCCGCTGTTGGGGGATCCCTGATTGCAGTCGAGGTGGGTATATTGCTGCTCACGCCTCTGACAACCCACGCACAACCTTAGCAGAACCCTTTTTCACCTATGCACTCTGCCAATTAGGGTCCTTACACAGTGTTTGAAGACCCCACCCACATAGTCCGGTCAACCCGCCCTAGCAGAGATGTCTCTGCTGCAGGCACTGCCAATTATGCCCGCTAGATGGCGCCCAGTCGACCTGTGGCAACGTTGAGTTTCGAACCGAGGAGTTCAGATTCTAAAACAATCTTTAAAACTGTTGACATCTTTAGCTTCAGTGTTTACGATTCCACAATACGAAAGAGACTGGGTGAAAATGGGATTTATGGGAGACTGCTAAGACAAACATCAATGCATGTTTAACATTAGTGAACATTTTAATAAATATAGTATTGCATAGTATAAACACTATACCAACAAACATAGTAGTAGTATTGTAATGGTGTGGGGGTCTTTGCTGCACCCGAAACAGGATGAAAACAATACATTTTACACACTATCAGGAAAATTCTTTAAAAAAGTGTAAGGTCATTTGTTTGTGAATTGAAGCTGAGGTGGAATTGGAATATGTATCAAAACAGGGAAAAGTTCACAGTTCAATAAAAGGGCAAAATATGGACCAATGGCATCATGATTCCTGTGTTAAACAGGCTAAGAAACTTTTACTGATTGATCATGGACTTTCTGGTTTAAAAGACCACAGCAATTATTGGGAGTTGTATTAACCCTTTAATAGTCTCGCCAAATAAATACTGTTTAAAACAATATTTATTTGCAGTTCTTAAGTTTGTTGGGCCTATACCAACAACAAACAATTAAAATTGTTTATTGTTTACCAGTGAACACAGTATTTTAATGAGCCTCTACCGAACAGTTGAGATGATCACAAAAATGACATAGGTTAGAAAGGCTGTTTTCTTAAAACCATTAACCAATATTTTGGAGTTGAACACGTCAACCAAGGACTGATGCGGCCCAAACAAGATTATTTAAATACAGCTTATTTTTACCCAAGTACTTAGACTCAAATGGTTGAGCAGACCATTAAAGGGTTAAGAGTATTCCCTTCTAGCATATTACAGACAGTGGTGTCATTAATCTAGTTTTCTCTAGTTTACTTGCATTATCTTGCTTATGGATTTAGGAAATGAGTGGGAATGTTTTTTATTTAAAAATTTTAAGTTCTCATGCTTTATGGTCTGCAATCATTCACTGTGACAGGCTGGCAATAACAGTGGAGGCACTTATTTTTTCACAACACTATATAATTCATCTCTTCTCACCTTAGCATGAATTAACCCAGGGTCAGTAGCACCTGAGCTATGGTGGGCAATGGCAGATCAATCATGTGATCAGATTTTCATGGTTATGAAATGCAGCTTGGCAGGAGTACTGCCTGCTGTCAGTAAAAGCTGCTACACTGCATCCTGACTGTCATACCAACTATTCAGCCCTGTGTGGGAGTGAAAGCTGAAAGAGAATTATTTTAAAGGGCTTTTTGATTAAATCTCAACAAGAAAAGTGTATAATTATTACTATCACTAGATAATTGTTACTTTTTTGTTCTATTTGAGTGGGTGTTTTGATGACAGCTATTAGTTATGGCTCTTTAGCCTCCTCATCTTGAGTATCAATCACATTTTATGGGCTCATGCTGTTACTTCTGTCATCTAATGAAGCACAGTAAGTCATCGCTTCCAGTTAGCAGCTACAAACACATCCAGCTAACACGATTTTTATTTTTGCTGTGGAATCTGCCGAGATCTAGATTTATTCTTTTTATTTTGGTGTTTCCATTGTATGGCATAAACAATGTACCAGCAGTTTACAATCTTGCTGTGACTTTAGCAGTTTGGCTATGGCCAAAATGTAGTTTAATTATTCTTTCGGATTTCACTTGCTTTCTACTAAGTTTAATTAATTGAGTTAGTTCCCCTGTGCGAGGTTCAATCACATTTTTGCCAATTGTCTAACTTATTGTGGTGCCAGGAGTCCTGACCTCAGCATCTGTGACTTACAGGGTGAATTGGAGCTCTAACAATGGTTTAGTGGAGTCCTGAAGTCACACACTGCTAGGAGAATTCTTTTTGTACACAATATTTAAACATTTCTGGAATTTTCCTAGATTATGATGGTGTTCCTATAAAATCGTTATTGTGACTCCTCGACTGATTATATGGTTTAAGACAGGGGTGTCAAACTCAGTGTCACCGAGGGCCACATCTGCATTATGGTTGTAATGTATCCTGCTGTGACTAAGTCTTGGACAATTTGTTGTTTTTCTTGGAGGCTAAATTCTGTATTTGGTGTCAAAATGCCAAATTTATACTGTATATTTATAATGTATATCTACATTTATATTGTACTCCTTTACCACAGACACGACTTGTATTCACTTTTCCATCTTTCATTAAATTCTCTTCCTTCTGCTTTAGTTTTCTCCTCTTGTACATATTGGGATTATTTGCAAATATTTCTGAACATCACTTGTTGGAATACCGTTAATCGCTGATGTGGAAACACTGCCATTTGGTGGCGGGATGCAGTCGGCATGCATTGTGGGAGCAGTTTATGTACGATTTTACAGTGTTTTTAAGACAATCACACGTCTTTTAAGCTCTCGCGGGCCACATAAAATGATGTGGCTGGCCAGATTTGGCCCTAGACCTTGAGTTTGACACATGTGGTTTAAGATTTTATTTAACAGGGCTTAAAGTAATTCTGGTTGTGTTTAATTATCTAAATTGGCATATGAATTAAATTTGTTTACACGGTTGAGTGATTAACGAAAGAAAAAATACCTTTTTTCACAAGGTCACATGATTGTTCATTAACTTAGTTTCTTTAAAAAATGGAATCTGTTGTGTTTTATGTAATTGTTCTCTTTGAGTTATATGATTTATTTAGCAAATGGATGTCATACAGCTAACAGATATCATTCAGTGTGACAAATATACACAGTATATAATTTAAGTTATAAAATTAAATTCTCCTAGTTATTGATTTTGGTTGTTTCATAAATTATAGCATAAAGCATAAAATATATACTTTCACATTTGTGGTTTTTGCGAACGTCTGTCATGTCAGTTTTTCAAGCGAGGTCCATTAAGACATGATTTGACGAGTTTCTGGCAAAAAACACATAGTTTTTGTGGCCCTTCCAAAAAAGTGTATGCTATTATTGTTTATTTATTTATTAGGACTTTAACATCATGTTTTACACACTTGGTTACAATTATGACAGGACAGGTAGTTACCGGTTACACAAGATTCATAATTGTCGAACACAGTCATGGACGATTTTGTATCTCCAATTAACCTCATTTGTTTTTGGACTGTGGGAGGAAACCGGAGCTCTCGGAGAAAACTTTCAGGGAGAACATGCAAATTCTACACAGAAAGGACTCCATCTGAATGTAGGCTATAGTTATTAATGCCCATGGGTACTGAATGAAATATCTAACAAGAACATGGTCAGGTATCTACAAACGATACCACAGAAACAAAAGGTTTTCCACACCACAGCATATGGTAGGTATACCAGAGATGTTCACAAGTCACAAAATACGAGTCCGAGTCAAGTCACGAGTCTTTAGGCTAGAGTCCAAGTCAAGTCATGAGTCAATATAATATACACAAAACATATATTGGAAATGTAGCATAGAAATAAACAAATAATATGTCAGTTCAGATAAAAAACAACAACAGATTAGCAACTGTATTTTGCCGTTTTACTTAGTGCCTTTACTTTCCTAGTCATTGTGCAAATGAATGTAATTTCCGTAACAAGAAGGTACCAGTTAAAAGCTTAAACTGATACGTTTTGTTTTCATTGCAAAACAAAAGCGCACGATAAACCCCGGCACAGCGGCCAAATGTGGAATGTTGTCCCATTAGGAATATAATCCGTTATTTTGTAAATGTGCTTATTATTAAAAACCTCCAAACTTTTCCCGGTTGTGAAGTAAAACATGAACTCGTTAGAAAGCCAATCAAGCGTTTCATTGACACATCATCTGTGTGACGCAAACTGAATAAATGCAAATGCAAATTTAAATCAGAAGGTCTGATTGGTTCAGAAAGCAGTCTTTCAACCACTAGTGCCAATTCTGTAGGAGCATTCCATTCACCCCAGTTGTTCCTGTGAAGTGCACTACGTAGGTAACACATGCTGACGCTAGGGACTCTTGTTGTTTACGAGTAATTTTTTTGCGAGTCATGAGTCGAGTCCGAGTCATTTGAAACAAGTCCAAGTCATTTGAAACAAGTCCGAGTCCAGTCTGAAGTCGCTGTGTGTGCGACTTACGTGACTCGAGTCCCCATCTCCGAGGTATATAAAAGTATTATAAAAGTAGCAACAAGGTATAAGCTGGCTTTCATTGTACTGTATAATTAAGGTTAATGTATTAACGTGGGCAGTTGTAGCCTAGAGGTTAATGTACTGGACTAGTAAGCAAAAGGTTGCTGGCTCAAACCCCACCAGGTTTCCACTGTTGGGCCACTGAGCAAGGCCTTTAACCCTCAATTGCTTAGACTGTATAAAGTTGCTTTTGATAAAAGCGTCTGCTAAATGCCAAAAATGTAAATGTAAAATGTTACAGTGAGTGTTTGTCACCTGGTTGAATTTGACTGTACTGACATGATTGATTTATTTGGCTGTGTTCAGGAGTGGCAGGACTACCGTCTCATCTGGGACCCGGAAGAGTTTGATGGTATGAAGAAGGTCCGTCTTCCCTCTAAACACATATGGCTGCCAGATGTTGTCCTCTATAACAAGTAAGTCAATTCTACCTTTTCATTTTGAAAGGGGGGGTCAAGTTCCACGACCTGCACCTTTAATAAAGAAGGCCTCTGCAAACACCTTTCTTTCTGTTCCAGTGCTGACGGCATGTATGAAGTATCCTTCTACTCCAACGCTGTAGTCTCCTACGACGGCAGTGTGTTCTGGTTACCACCTGCCATTTACAAGAGCGCTTGCAAGATCGAGGTGAAGCACTTTCCATTCGACCAACAGAACTGCACGCTGAGCTTCCGCTCGTGGACTTATGACCGCACAGAAGTGGACCTGGTGCTGCGTGCTGATGTGGCCAGCATGGATGACTTTACACCAAGTGGTGAATGGGACATCATTGCTCTGCCAGGGCGCCGCAACGAGAACCCATCAGACCCAGCCTACGTGGCCATCACATATGACTTTATAATTCGCCGTAAGCCACTTTTCTACACCATCAACCTCATAATCCCATGTGTTCTGATCACATCACTGGCCATCCTCGTATTTTACTTGCCATCGGACTGTGGCGAGAAGATGACTCTGTGCATCTCTGTGCTGTTGGCACTCACCGTCTTCCTGCTGCTCATTTCCAAAATTGTCCCACCCACATCTCTGGATGTGCCACTCGTCGGAAAGTACCTGATGTTCACCATGGTTCTGGTCACCTTCTCAATAGTCACCAGCGTATGCGTGCTCAATGTTCACCACCGCTCTCCAACCACCCACACCATGCCCCCCTGGGTTAGGGTGGTCTTTCTTGATAAGCTTCCTGCCCTGCTCTTTATGCGCCAGCCCAGGAACAGCAGTGAGCGCCAGAAGCTTCGCCAACGGCGCCATGCCAGTGAAAAGGAAAGTGGTGAAACATGCACATGCTATGTGAATCGTGCCTCTGTCAAGCAGTTTGCAGGAGAGGTGGGCGAGGGAGGAAGAGATTCTACTGATGCACTAAATGGCTTGAGGGACGGAGGGTGCGAGGGCACCTCAGCTGTGCCCAGAGCGAATCAACAGCCTTCTACTCCACTCACAACTCCGCTCACTCAGGGCATTCTGGGGCAGGCATGTCCGGGCTTTGAAGAAGCTGTGGATGGCGTGCGTTTCATTGCCAACCACATGAAGTGTGAAGATGATGATCGCAGCGTGAGTCACATCTTAATTTTTTTAGCTTACATCCATATAGGCTTAAATACCTATTGACTTCCTATTTGTCACACAGGGCACTACATAGGGTGTAAAAGGCATTAGGTTACTTGATAGACATCCTATTGCTAAACCCAGGCCATTAATATCCCAGAGGTGTTTAATGTGGTTAAAGTCAGGGATTTGTACAGGCTACTGGAGTCTTGCAAACCCCTGGTGGCTACATTTGTGGAAACATCTTTTTTAACATGCCATCTACAGGCTTTCTAAAATTTAAAATGCTGCCACCTTCTGCAAATCTTTAACTGTGATCCTTGTAATTTTGGCCTTTTTGACCATCCCTCTTACTGTCCATGTCCCTATCAGAGATGGGGACTCTAGTCTGCGACTCGAGTGCGAGTCGCACATAAGTCGCACACACAGCAACTTCAGACTTCAGCGCTTCTTCAGAATTGGCGCTAATGGTTGAAGAACCAATCAGACCTTCTGATTAAAATTTTTTGTAAGAAATGCTGTTATTTGCATTTATTCAGTTTGCGTCACACGGATGATGTGTCAATGAAATGCTTGATTGGCTTTCTAACGAGTTAGTGTTTTACTTCACAACCGGGAAAAGTTTGGAGGTTTTTAATTATAAGTACAGATTTACAAAATAACGGATTATATTCCTAATGGGACACACGGTTATACATTTAATAGCATCTGAAAGAACATAAGCTAAGGTAAGCAGTGGTTATGATTTTATTTTTTGCTGTGTTTTGGATTTTGGCCGCTGTGCCGTGATTTATCACTCACTTTTGTTTTGCGATGAAAACAAAACGTATCAGTTTCAGCTTTTAACTGGTACCTTCTTGTTACAGAAATTACATTCATTTGCAAAATGACTAGGAACGTAAAGGCACGAAGTAAAACGGCAAAATACAGTTTTGTAGTTGTTTTTTTATCTGAACTTACATATTGTTTATTTCTACGCTACATTTCCAATATACTGTATGTTTTGTGTATATTTTGACTCGTGACTTGACTCTGACTCTAGCCTAAAGACTTGTGACTTGACTCAGACTCTAGCCTAAAGACTCACGGCCTGACTTGGACTCTAGCCTAAAGACTCGTGACTTGACTTCGTATTTTGTGACTCTGGTCCCTATCCACACAATTTCATATCAGGACCCTAACCAGGATATGCAGTGAAAAAGGTAAATAAAAAGTTGCTTTCATAGATGGGTGTATACATCTTAATGGCATGTGGACACCAGTTTTATCTGCCAGGTTAATGACCCATGATTGCTAGTAGAGCATTACGATGAAGTAAATTGTGCAAACATTGACATTTTTTCCCAATGGTAATCTTTACTGTCTAAACAATCTGCTTTTAAATACATTTTCCTACATACCATTTTCCTTTTCCCTATTGTAAATTGATACTTTTCCACTCTCCATCCCGCCACCCTCCCTACCTTTAACCTGCTGTCTTTATCACTTTCACAGGTGAGTGAGGACTGGAAATACGTTGCTATGGTGATCGATCGCCTGTTCCTCTGGATCTTCATCTTTGTGTGTGTTTTCGGTACGGTAGGAATGTTTCTGCAGCCGCTCTTTCAGAACTCCTCAAAGACTGTCATCAACACGCCTGGGTGACCGATCAGGCAACCCCACAGCACAGACTCTGACCAGGACCAGGAGAGGGATGGAGAAAGAGATAGAGATGAGAGGGAGGAGAGAGGGAGAAAAACTGGTTCATGTCTGACTCTGAACACTGAGGTTCATACACTGATTTTCAAGGACTGTCTAAGCACTAATAATAGCAACAGAATTAACCTACAATGTGGTTGTACCACTTCTTGGCAAATCCCCTCTCTCCTCCCAATAAGCAACTGACTGTACTGAGGAAAGACCGGAAAAACACGCCGCTCAGCCAGCCAATCAAAGTCTTTCTCTGCACGCAGACTGCAAGAATGAGCCATCTTCACCAATGAGCTCCACCATCATACAGCTTTCTTAACATACTAACAACTGCTGAATATATGTAAAATGGAAAAGTGGTGTTTGTCATCTTTTTTCATCTTTTTTTTAAGTAATAATCTTGTTTTTTATTATGAAATAGTTTTGTTTGTGGTTTTGTTTCCTCATTTAATTTTGTTGATTTATTTATTTTTTATACATTTTCTATTAGTTTTTACTTGTAGTAATTTTACATGTATTTTAAAAGTAGTGGATTTTTTGGGCTGAATAAATAGATGAATAAATAAATACATAAATACACACAGCACAAAGCACAGTGAGTAAAAACTAGTCTTCGTCCACTTTTGTATATGTTATTTAATCGACTTTCAGTGCATTAATCCAGTTACAATGTATACACATCATTTTTTGACTTTGAACACTAAATATTATTACAAAATATGTATTTTTTATATAAGTATAATCAAGGGTTTGTTGAAAAGACTAAATTGATAAGGCAAATATTCTGTATATAAAAAATATATAGGTTACATAAAATATTAATGCTGCAAATTCAAAAAAGACGTTGCCAGTTGTAAAGCTTTTACGCAACAGGTAGTATAAAGGTCAATGTAAAGAAGCTACCTAAAGTTCTCAGGAACAAAACTGTTTAACACCAGTTGAATGAAACAGCTACAAAGCCACAGTAAACACTTTAAAACATCTAATAAATTCACTTGGTTTGATCAAATTAAAAAAAATTCATTAAACCCCAGGGACAGGTGTGCCAAGATTTAACACACTTTCAGACCAGAGATAAAAAGGTAAGACACCAGCAGTCACGTGAGTCACTGCAACAATTTTTGCAGGGTGACCTAAAAGCAGCAGAAACAACAAATACACGATAAACAGCCTTAATCATCTTTGTTCCTACACCTAAAACAAAACTTCCACGAGCTGCACACAAGCAATTAGCCAAATCAAAGCACTTTTAAAGGAACTTTAATCAAAAGAAACTAAAATAATACAACGAGTTATGTCTGGGGGAAAAAGGATACATGTCTGATTCCATAAAACCCATACCTACACTGAAGTATGGACGTAGGAGCATCATGATATTGTGATGGGGCATTAAACGCAATAATGAAAAAAACATGACTAAAACAATGTACAGACATACACTAGGCCAAGATATTAAATCTAAACATTTTAACAAACCACAACCCTACAGATAAATAATTCAAGGCTGATTTTTTTTCATGTAGGGTAAGTAACTTCTTACCAATGATGTACTGAAGCTGTAATTGGCAAAATCATTTTGCAAAACAATTTGTAATTGTTGTAATACGTTGCCTATTAATATTATTTCTTTAAACATATAATTGTTTATGATGTCTAAACTTATAATGACTTCACTGGAAAGATGTAAGATGTTGAGTTAAATATTAGAATTGAAAATTATTTTAGGAATATTAACACAATGATAATTTCTATAAATTAAACCTGCAAGAACACTACAAATGTAAATGTTGCAATAAAAAAACGAAGTATTATTTATTAATAACAAATTATATTTACGTATTTATTGGTGTATTTTTGTTGGGTTTTTGTATTTTGGATGCAGTAATATTTTTACTGTTTTAAAAGTTTTATTGTACTATATTAATATGTAAGTTTTTATTTTAGTTCACTATAATAACCCTGACTGTCTGCTTTATTTATTGTAGCCTATAATGTCAAACACCACTGTTCAGGAACATGCACCAGACACACACACTGTATAATCAATAGCCAGAGCTCATTGTCTCCGTGTGTGTTTTACAGCATTGGTAACATTTTTAAACATTATTTAAAGAAATGTTTTGTGTATACTGTTGAGCACAGCATGAAATACATGAAAAATAGCGTGCAGCACTGGAATTGATGGCTGATGGCATGATTCAGATAAATGATAAACATTCCATTTAAAAGCCATTTTTTGGGAAGGGGCATTCTTTTCTTTCAATTTAGTCATAGCCTATTCCTGCGCTAACCTAGGAGAGCCACAGGCTAACGGGTGTCCCCTCAGACACACTTCCTTTTACCTGGAGCGGTGGATTCTCACAGAGAATGGTACGAACAGTCAAGCTATGCCTCCTGTGAATCATCATCCACCACTCGTGCAGACGCCTTAACCCAGTGGTCCTCAACCTTTTTTTGCACCACAAACCGGTTTCATATAAGATATAATTTTACGGACCAGCAGGGGCGGGGGGATTTAAAATAGAATAACTGTACTATCCAGAAATTCGCTTTTTTCGCTGCAACGAGACGCTTTCCCACCTAGGAATGATTGGAGACAATAACACCCATAAAAAAGTAGTGTTTTCATTGCTGATGTAGCGATCTCTAATTATTTATTCTTTCTGTGCGGCCTGGTAATAAATGACCCACGTACTGGTACCGGTCCACAGCCCGGTGGTTGGGGACCACTGCCTTAACCAATTGGCCTCTTTTCTGCAGAGACATTGAAGAGAAGCCCTGCTGACCCTTCTTATCATGGCCAACTGTGCCTGTAAGATGATGATAGCACCTCTGAGCTTCGACTCAAGAGTTCGGAGGTAGTGGGCTAGCATATTACACCGCTGCATTACCCAAGCACCACCAGTGCATGTAATCCATCAACACACAATCTTATTAATATCAATGACAAAATCACTGTTTTTGATTGAAGCCAAAATGTCCTTGTGACAATACTACATTCCCAGCAAACACAATGAGGTGTTCATAATGTTGTTACAACAAATAACTGTGTAAAAGTAAGTTAGAAAGTTGAAATAAAACATGTTTGGGGGTTGAATTAGTTATTGTGCAAGGTTATAAGGTAATTTTCTCACAAGTGTTATTAGTTTGTTGATGGGTGCACTTTCCTACCATTTGTTACTCACAAGCTAAGAATGAAGTACATTTTTACCCTTCACAATTGACTCAAGTTAACTCAAGTGTCCATTAATAAGTTAAATAAATAAAATATAAGAGAGTAATGTTGTGTTTCTATACACCTTCTACACAAAATAGCTAACCTAGGTAGCAACTGCCCTACCTAAACATACATTGCTATTTTATCGCCCAAATGTAAATTTTAGAAATTATAATAAAAAAAATATTGCTTATAGAATGTTTTGTAGTTATTTTCAAGTAATTTTATAGTTATTCACCAACATAAACTCCATATATTTAGAGGAAACTCAACCATGCAGTCTTGTCTACCAATAAACTCCAGTGAAATTTCTCTCAGGCTTCTTCTAGAACGTTCCAGACTGTTGAACACGAAGCTGCAGGGGCATAATGTTGAAGTCACCACCAACACAACTCAAAACTGCACCTTTTCCATGTTAATATTATGTTAATACCAACATGATATTTGTGCTGTTATAAAAATGGATGTTATAATATGTTGGCACTAACGTGTTCACAATTTAAATACAACGTTGTGCAGGGTTGGATGTTTGCGCATGTCTGTGCATCGGTTATACATGAATGGGCTGCAATGCAACACTGTATTGTAATTACATAAGCAGAATGTTTTAAAGTGTATCACCAATAAAACACATTGGAATATGGATGTTAATAGAGACATAATGCTGGATTTAAAATATGAATTCTTATAAATAAAAGGTGCTTGTAAACGTTTTAGGAGTTAACCCCCCTCAGCACTGATGTTATGGAACTATTTCGTCCAAGTTTAACATTTTGATCAAATGTTTCTGATCAGAAAATTGAGGTATGATTATGGATACTAGCATTATTTATCCTGACAAGCAAATTTGCACAGATCATATATTTTGGGAATACTAGTATTTGCTGTACTACTGGAGTCTGTTTAATGATAGATATACTATTAAAAATGTAAAGTTTTTAATAAGTAGGTAAAATCATAAAAAACACTTATTTAAGAACATTTCCAGTTAAATATTAAACGTTCAATTCATTTTGCATAATTTAATAGAAATAAATCATCGCACTTGCATTTGCGCATAATGCACCAAACAGCGCCAAGCAATAAAGTAAACAGAGGAATAGAGTAACAGCTTTTACCTTCAATTCTGCCTGTAAAAGTGAAACTTCAAACACTTTTCTGCAAGATTGTAACATTTGATGTTCCACTGATCCATTTTAATTCTATACTGTCTGATTTACTGTGTAAAATGAACACAATGAATAAAAGAGTAAAAAGTATTTAAGTAGTAAATTGAAATCTCGTTTACCCATGTGACATGCAATGAATGGAGATTGATTCACTCTTCTCGCGATATCTTGTTCAATCGGCTTGTCTAATCATTCAAGATGTAACACTCCAGCTGTATTCTCATTTTAGGACGGTCATGTATGCAGAGTGATTCTACACGATATGGCCAAAACTATTTGTACATCTGATCATAAGTTTGTTGGACATCCCATTTCAAAAACAAATCATATTAAAACACAGTGATCTAGAGTCAGTGGTTTAGACATTAATGGCTGTATATTGAGTTATTTTGAGGGAAGAATAAATTTACACTGTTATATAAGCTGCACACAGACTACTTTTCATTGTGTCAAAGTGTCATTTTGTCAGTGTTGTCCCATGAAAAGATATACTTAAATATCTGCAGAAATGTGAGGGGTGTACTCACTTTTGTGATACACTGTGTATATATATATATATAATATATATATAATATATAAAATATTAAGGGTGTTGGGGGTGTACAAATGAAAAGATTAACAGTGGTAAGGAATTGCAGTCGCGTAACTAGAAGGTCATAAAAAATATATTGAGCCCCCTCAACAAGTTCAACAAAAAGCTCACTCGACATAGACATTATCACACGTCTTCCAGGAGTTTCTAATTCACTGCACAGTTCAACATATTGTCCTTTAAGCATAAAGACTCCCTGGGTTAGCATCTATTCTACATTGACAGTTGTTTTAAGTACTTTGTAATAGGTGCCGTCCAACTAGCCCTATTTATGTAAACACTAATTGTAGTCACAATCACTAACAAGTAGTTAGGAGCATTTTCTACATCTAATTAATAATCTTATGCTGTATGTATATTTTATCTCACAATAAAAATATGTGAAAAATTCTAATTTGTTACAATATTTAATGTTGTTTTAAAACAAAAAGTATTTTCAGTATTCAATACTGTATTCATCTTTTAAAGAAAAAGTAAAGTTTGATTTTTTAATCCCAGAATTTAACAGTCACTTGTAAGGGCAATGGCAGTCCATTGCCCTTACAAGTGACTGTTAAATTCTGTTTAAACTATGTTCTGTTCTGGTGCCATCAATGGCTGTAGTAACAGAAACAAAGAAAACATAATTTAGCTAGTCAGTGTCAGGCTTGCTACAGCAGCAGAAAAGTATTTGAGAACCCTTCTCTTGGTTTTTCTCTGTTTAAACCATTCTGTTGTTGATTTACATGTGTTTTGGATATTTTTTTATTGCGTCATGAAATTTTCACCCTGATATTATTTATTAAATTTATATTATTAAATTTATTATTCCTTTATTGAAGCTGCCCAGGCCCTAAAACAGCAAAGTATTTCCAAACCATAATGCTCTCTCAACTGTAATGATGGACTGCAGTTGGCGTGGTTGTCTGTTTTCCAAATGCAAAATGGACCAGAAGCATTGTAAAACATAAATTGGTCATTTGCAGTTCCAAATTGTCCCCAAACATTTTTTGCAACTGTGGTGAAAATTTTATGTGTACACCTGATCATGAGCTTGTTGGACTTTAAAATCTACTCCAAAGTCCGTTGACTTTGTAACTATAACACTTTTCTGGGAAGACTTTCTACAAGATTTTCAAGTGTGCTGAGGAAATTTCAACCCATTCAGTCAAAAGAGCATTTAAACGGTCAAACACTGATGTTCAACAGGAAAGCCTGGCCTGCAATCAATGTACCAGATCAACAAAAAACTGTAAGGCGCCCAGGTGGCGCAGCGGGATATTCAGCTAGCACACCAGCGCCGAGATTCTGAACTCCTCGGTTCGAAACTCGATGTTGCCACCGGTCAACTGGGTGCCATCTAGCGAGCATAATTGGCAGTGCCTGCAGTAGACATGTTTCTGCTAGAGCGGGTTGACTGGACTATGTGGGTGGGGAGAAAATGCATAAATAAAACAGAACAAGGTTTGAGGTCATGGCACTGTTCAGACCACTAAGGTTCATCTACAACAAACCTGAATTTATTGACATCACTTTTTGTACTGCTGCACAGTCGCGGTGGAAATTCAGTAGGGATGTCCACATGATTTTGGCCTGTATTGTATAACCCAGAGGGGTTGTGGAAAATACCAGCCATGTCTTCTACTGATGCCACTGTGTGCAGTGACATTTACAAAAGACATATCAGAGGGAGGCAAAAAGAGGTCAGTCTTGCAGGAAGATCAGATGTTGCAGATGTGATATCTGATTTAAGTTCCTGTCTTCGTCTGATGTCCTATTCTTCCTTACCCAGTCGTCTTCATCTCTTATCAGTCTTGTTTTAATGCTTTGTGCGGCTGTAACGGATGTTACCATGTGTTGTGGGCGTGGCAGCACACACAGTGTATTATTTATTCAGGTAACAAAACACTCCTGCACTAAGTTTGTACTATAACCTTCTGCACTGCTGTCAGGCAGTCAAGCTCTAGGCTTGCTTTAATTGGCTTCTGCTTGTCTATCTTTGTATTCTATCCTAGATATTCTAAACGTTGTATCATAGACAGTATCTCTACTCATTTTAATAATTAAGCTCACTGAACTAAGTCCAAGGTTTGTTCATGGCAAGTCACGTCTAGCTTACAAACTTTTTTGGATGTTTACATAGTTTTTTTCTTTTCAGACCATCAGCAAGCATAGGGGTAAAAAAGGCCCCAGCAGCAAACCCCCACTCCAAAAAAATATAAATAGAATTACATTTATATCATCATGAAACTATCTGCATAATGGTGCATGGGAGCAGGGGAGAATCATTTTGTTCCAAATGTACATTCTACATTTACATTTGGGGCATTTAGCAGATGCTTTTATCCAAAGCAACTTACAGTACTGTGACAGTATATTGTTTAAGCAATTGAGGGTTAAGGGCCCAACAGTGCTCAAGGGCCCAACAGTGAAAACCTGGCACTAGTGGGTTCTCCCCGTGTCTGCATGGGTTTCCTCCAGGAGCTTTGGTTTTCTCCCACAGTCCAAAAACATGCAGTCAGGTTAATTGGAGACACTGAATTGCCCTATAGGAGAATTGGTGTATGTGTGTCTGCCCTGTGATGGACTGGTGCCCCGTCCAGGGTGTTACTGTGTGCCTTGCGCCCATTGAAAAGCTAGGATAGGCTCCAGCACCCCCAAGCCCCCCCGCAACCCTAATTGGATAAGCGGTTAAGAGAGTGAGTGAGTGAGTGCCTCCAGTTTAGTACGTACTGTATGCAATTTCAGACGCAGCCGTAGTCTTTGGTGTTTAGCAGGATTTTTAGCTCTAAAAATATTTATTGTTGTAGTTACTAAAGCAACCTAGCATAGCATAATTAGCATAGCATTACTAATTTAGCAACATAACATCACTACACAACATAAATCATAATTACAGCTAAATTTTAGCATTGTAAGCTTTAGGCAAAATCCAGAGTGGATATTTGTGCTTTTTAAATGTGAGCTTTATTGTAATAAGACTAGTTTTACACAAACAGAGACAAAGGTTTACAAAATGTAGGGAAGAGAAATGACAATGTACACGTATTGAACAATGGCTGGCATCAAGTGATTTACTTCCTCTATTTCTATTCAAAACATCACCAGACCTACTCCCACATTTTATGGATCAGAACAGACATTAATATACATAGGTGGGTAAAACATATTTATGCATTTTTCCCTCATCATCTTCCACCCTCATTTCTTTTTAGCATTCAATTGTTGACATCTACTCCTTCTTTTCCCCTTTCTCTGGTGTAAACTCTTGAAAGAAGTCATTGCAGGCCACAGTGAGCGCACCCACCAGGATGACAAATTCTGTAAAGTCCACCTCACCATCATTGTTGGAGTCCAGGTCCCCCATGACCTTCTCCACAGCATCCTTATCCTGTGCATTCTATCCATTTGAGAAAGACCTCAATTTAGTGCAAGATTCATACAGTGCATTTATAAGCAATACAGAAGATTAAAATGTTCTTACCCCTAGGTAGTTTCCCAACTCTTGGGTGAGCATCTCTTTAAGCTCAGCCTTGCTGAGTGTGTACTTGTCACCCTCATTGCCCGAGTATTTGTGGAAGGTCTGGATCATTAATTGCATGGCATTCTCCAGTGTGGTGGCGTTCTCTGATTTCAGGGTAGACATTTCCTGTTTGGGGAATAGTTTGCACACAAAATGATTTTCTGTTGGATCCTGGTAACATCATCAAGTAACTAGCATTCTAATTAATGAGAACACGATGTGAATTTATACAGATCCACTCCTAAGTCTTGTAAAATACTTATATAGATTAATGGAGCCTGACATCCATATTAATGCCCATGGATTTAAGATGGGATGGCCAACAAACATATGGCCCATGAGCATGTAGTATTGAAATGTATTTGCTTCTGGTGAGTTAATCATTAAGATAAAATTTGATATTGATCCCCCTGTGGACATTAACTAGATACACAAACCAAAACTGTACTAAAATGGGTAGGTATTATAAAATTATTGAGCTGATAATGTTCATAAACTACAATGCTAGTTTGTTTCAAGCTAGCATTGTAGTTTATGAACATTATCAGCTCATAACTGATAATGTTTTTAAACTAATGTTTTTGCTCATAACTGATAATGTTTTTAAACTAATGTTTTTGCTATTGGCTGTGTAAAATTCTTGGTACTTTGACCTTTTTAATGTTGTTGAAAACTGAATTTTATTGAGTTTGATTAAAATTATATCCAATTTCTAAACCACAGGCAATAATAAGTCTTTAATAAGTCTTTTGTCTTGCAGCAATAATACCCTCCCAATTTTTGCTTTATAAGAGCTTTATAAGAAAAACTGAAGAAAAACTATAAAAATAAAAAAATAAAAAAAATAAAAAAATAAAAAGAATCTGTGCACTGGTATTAAAGAGTTGCAATTAATTTTCCAATTTATCCCAAAGATGTTCAGCAGGTTTTTTTTTTCCACACCAAGTAAGGTTATTTAATTCCTGTTAAACAAGAAATAAAGGACTAGCATAAACTGTGTTTGCCTAAAGAATTGAGCTTATTATCGAGCCAAAGTTCAAAGCAGGCTTATTTGTGCAGAATATAATACACTTGGCAATGATGGTGCTGGAGGACTTTTACTAGATCTGGGAAATATGATCTGCTGATAAAAGTGAAATTCTAACCTGAAAACAACACACTACAGAGGACAAAACTATCTGCTGACTGAAAGCCGATCTTAACTCAAGCTTCACTGCAATGAGGTCAGATAAGATCCCCCATTTAACTTACACCATCCCAGAATTCATTATGCCAATCCCTATCACATATCATTAATTAATTAATGAATTCATTCATTCATTTATCTGTTCACTCATTTACCTTCAGTAACAGCTTCATCTCTAACTGAGGTTGTGGTGTATCTTACCAGAAACAAGGCAGATATGGCCTGAATGCTCATTCACTTACAACTACTTACTGGCATGTTTTAGGAAATCAAACTAATGAAACCCAAACATGTACGTACATGTAAATGTTCTATCTATTTAATGATCTATTAATTGTACAATATTTTTTGCTTTTGTTCAATGTTATTTTTTATTATTTTAGTTAACTGTATGATTTTTTTATAAATGTGAAAGGTTTAGGATGTGAATATATTTTGGAACAAACATAAACGCAATATTTTTTACTATGGTTTAGTGTTTCTTAAATTTCTTAGTTTTTTAATGTTTTTAATGTTTAAATACAATGTTTCTAGCTTTCTTTTACTTTTTAATTGCATTTTGGCTTATTACTTATATTTTTCAGATATATTCTTGATGCTTTAGTTGTAGTTTTTGGATCATAACCTAGTTATGAAACTGAACTCTGATGTTCAGCATCAAACTAAATGAATACAATAATATTTAATTATTTTTGGCCATGATTTCCCCAAACATTACTGACCTCACTTATAGCTGTTATCCCACAAAGCAGAATTGACATGCTAACTACATACAATTAACTAACTAAATGCTAACTACAAACTATTACATCCAATTTTTAATCTAAGGGTTTTATTTTACCAAAATCCTACTTACTTCAATACACTATTAAACTCTACTACAAATAAAACATCCATCTATTCAAATATCCATCCATATATCTATCCATCCATTCCTCAATCACTTCTACCTCCTTTTACCTGAGCGTTGAAAGTGAGCTGCCTTGTAGAAAATGTGAAGATGCAGTCTGGTTAACAGAACAGACTGACCATGCCTTATATACTGCTCTCATCCTCCTCCCATCTCCATCTCTTCCTCCTCCTCCATTTCCTTTACCTTATTCTTTCAGCACCTGTTCTCATTCTTCCATCCTTCTCTGTTTACTCTCATTAATTCCATGTTCTACATCACTAAAGACCAAAGAAAAGTCAGGCTCACGTCTCAGACTCTGCACTTCATCTTTAGTGTTTATCACTAATACTGTAAATAGATATTCTTTATGTAGAAACAAAACACTTTCATCAGTGATGCTGAAGTGTAGTTATACATTCCAGCACATGTCACATTAAAATTTCAGAGTGGTGATAGTTCAGCATGCTGATTTAAATCATTCAGTGCTGTAACTGAAGTCTTACAGACGTCACTAAATTTAACAATGACTGTAAACACTGAGGCAAAATATGCAGATATAGAATCTTTATTTCTGCATCGTTTGTTCACATACTGTCTACAACATCCACACAAACAGTACCATAAAAATGGATTTGTTGCTTTTATGATTTCTTACTAATAACATTTCCAAAAAAGTCAAAAAAAATCTGTTATTTGTTTATTCTCTTCATTTAACTTATAAAAATACAAAGACAATTTTTTAATGTTTTGGCTGACCAACTGACCAAATTGTATTTTGTTAATATAAACAAATGTTGAATTTGATGCCTGCAACACTCTCAAAAAAAGCTAGTACATGAGCAAAATAGATGAAGGTTTATAGAATATTTAAATTACAACGTTTTAAAACATTCTTGTAAAAGCTTGTGAACTGGTAATTGGTGAGGATGTCATGATTGGGCATAAAAGCAAAGCCTCAATTTTTGCAAGCAAAGATAGGTCAGGGATCACCACAATGAGAAAATTGTTAATCAGCTAAAAAAAACCTTTCTCGATGCAAAACTGAAAATAATTTAGGTCTTTTACCATCTACTGTACATAAAATTGTAAAAAGTTTATGCATTTTCCCCTTTTTCTCCCGACTTTTAGCGCATCCAATTGCCCGATTGCATCATGCTTCCTCTCCACTAATGTCGATCTCCACTCTGATTTGAGGAGAACGAAGCTAACCCACGCCCCCTCCGACACATGGGCAGCAGCCGTATGCATTTTTTCACCTGCACTAGGTGAGTGCTAATGCCCTGTGTACGGAGAGACACACCCTGATCCGCACTCTTTCCCTGCCTGTGTGCAGGCACCATCAATTAGACAGTAGCAGTGGTTTGTAACCCTCCCCTAAATTTCATCTTTGTCTCTTTAATTAATGGAGGAGTTCATTTTATGACCCCTAAACACATTGAACAGATCAATTCCTTACCTGAGACTAGAAATCCTAATTTTTTTTTTTCTGGGAAATGACTTTCTGAGGGGAAATTTAGACATTTTAGTAGGAAGGCCACTTGCAGATAAATTCACTACTGTTTTAGGTTTCCTCTATTTTCTCGCTGTGGTTTGGTGGGGTCCTAGAGCCTAGTTTTATTATTTAAATTGGGCTAGCCATCAAGTTTGGAAAACTTGTCAATTAAGCCAGCAAGGATGGCATTTTTTATTTACAAGAATGATATGCACGATGGGTAACTTTGTACCCTGAGAACTGTGTTTACAAAATGTACTGTGTTTTTACATGTTTTTTTTTGTATATGATCTAAAGCCATGCAAAAACAAATATCATGTATGCAGTGAAGTTTCAGAACAACCACCCCACCACCTCCCAATTATTATAGCCTGATCATCCTACTGGAACACCTAACATCGGAGAGGTCTTTAGGTTTTCTCACTCTTCCAAGTCTGAACTGTTTAGTTAGTTTAGTTTTGTTAGAGCAGTATATAGCCAAAAGTATGTGGACACCAGACCATGGGCTTGTTGGACGTTCTATTTAAAACAATTCCAAACCATTAATATAGAGGTGACCTACTGCTATAACAGAATAAAAGCCTCTTCTAAGAAGGTTGTGTCTATTTAGTCGAAAGAGCATTTGTCAGGTCAGGCACTTATGTTGGTAGAGAAGGCCCTGGCTTGCACTGGAGTTCCTCCACAACAAACCATGTCTTTATGGACTTTATACTACTGTTAGCAATGGGTGTGGTTGAAATACCTGAAGTCAATAATTAGAAATGGTGATGACATACTCTTGGCAAAACAGTGAATTACTTTGTCTAATTCACAAAGTTTTGCATTTGCCCATTTTTACTGTAGCAAATAGAGTGACCATCATGCAACAACAAGATCTTTGATAGTTTTTTATTTCTGCGTTACATATCAAAAGTACAAAACATCAGGTAAAGTCCCTTTAACATTAGTGCTCAGCTATACAAGCTATGCTGATTTTACACAGGTATGTGGTAGTAGTGTGGCATAGAAACTTATAGATGACTTTTTTTTCTCAAAATTGACTCTCCTGTCTATAAAATTGACATCTGATAACATTTAATGAAGTACAATGTTTTTTTTCAATGACTGTAGACATGCCAGGTTTACTGATAAGACTGATAAGAGAGTGGTTAAAATAATCTGGCTCAAGAATCATTGTTTCCAAGCAGATGGAAGGATAGCACTGCCAGGCCTAAAGACATATCTGAGTATATAAAAGCAAATTTAATCGGATGATAGACAATGAGGCTTAGTCTCAGTTGGTGGCGCTGTTCTGGGCTCCAGTTCGACTGTCGCTAAATGCCTTGGCCACACCGCCGATCAGGGTAAGGTATTCCTGGAAGCTGACCTTCCCATCATCGTTGTCGTCCATGCGATTCATCAGTCTTCCCACGGCTGTTGAGTCCTTTGTGTTCTATGAGCAAAAAGAAAGAGACGACTATTAATTACTGCTATATGTTAACGTAGTATATTATTATTATTATAATGACTATGTTGATTATTATTAACTAAATTGCTGAGGGGTTCTTAACTGTTGTCACCTCAAAACCTAAATTATATCAGGTTCCTAAAGTCCAACACAGTAGTTCCCTAGCGCTAAATGAACATAGAATGTTATTAATCATTGCCTTATGGGAACACCAATACTACAAATGTTTTTCTATTTTATTTATGCATTTTCTCTCATTTTCTCCCCAATTTTGCGTAGTCAATTTGTCTTCCGCTGCTGGGGGATCCCCTGATTGCAGTCAAGGTGTTTATATTGCTGCTCACGCCTCCTCCGACCCGCGCACATGCCTTAGTGGAACCCTTTTACACCTATGCACTCTGCACAGGCGCCTCTCTATCTGCCAATCAGGGTCCTTACAAAGCGTTTGAAGACCCCACCCACATAGTCCGGTCATCCCACCCTAGCAGAGACGTGTCTGCTGCAGGCACTGCCAATTATGCCCGCTACATGGCGCCCAGCTGACCGGTGGCAATGCGGAGGAGTTCAGACTCTCGGCACTGGTGTGCTAGTGGAAAATCCCGCTGGGCAAAAATACTACAAATTTTTAATTAGACTGATTTAAAACTGATTTTTTTTCCCAATGGATTGTAGCCACCCGACCAACACCCTCATACTTTCTGTATTCTTTTGCCACTTGGGCCTGTGCCTCATCCAGCACTGTTTGAAGCAGAAAGGTCAAAAACATAATGTTAGTGGATATATGCACTGAAAGTATATTAAATGACAAAAAGTAGTTACATTCAACCCTGGAAATACTTTCTTGACACACTGTATGTATTTCCTATAATCTTTATCTTGTTTTTTTTCCAAAGTGCTTAAGGTTACTGGCTACACAAGATTACTGAGTGAGTCTCTTTCCTGTAAATATCTATTTAGAAATTTGCATGGATGCAAATTGGTCATAATCTGTGGCCATCTATGCACCGACTGCTCTGTTGGTGAGTTTAAAAATACATTTTCACAGTACACAAACTGTTAAAATTAATAAGCACCCATGGCAAGGTTAGTGTTTTATATACTATTTATATACTATTAGTATATATAGTACTATTATATAAAATAAGCATTTGGTTTAGTACTTTTTTTGTTCTGGCTGAGATTCCAGAAAGGAGCAACTGTAGAAATACAGGGGTACCTTGAAACTCAACGTCAGTTGGTCGGAGTGGCGTTGAGTTTAAAAGGCGTTTCAAGGTATTTTTTCCCATAAGGATGTATGGGAAACCTGTTAACGTGTTCCATGGTCCCGTGGAACTGCATATATTTTAGGCTAATGTAAAATAATGGGGTTGTTTTGACACTTATACACTGAAAATAACACAAATATAAATAAAAACACTGAAATACAATTGAAAACAGTTAAAAATAAATAACTGTTGCACAAAGTTTAACGTGACGTACTAAAACAAGCGAGGAATTTCATTAGTGGAGAGAACTTATAAGCAGTAATAATTAAGAGAGGTTTAGTGTTTCTATGTCATAATTTAAATACATTAAGTCACATTAAGTTTTTTTTTAACGATAAGCATTTTGGACTCTCTCAAAAAAAGCTGATTTTTACAATTTCTCAGCACCTCGAGCTATAACACAAGTTTAAAAGTGAAACAGTGAGGAAAATCCAGATAAACTCAGTTACATGTGTAGCTTTCAGAGTGGATTTGATGGTTATTCCACACAAATGCAGATTTGTCTTATATGCGCACTTAGATGATGTTTTACTGCACTGCTCAAGCGAAGCGCTGAACAAAGTGGCTGTTCATTGTTAATTTTAAATTGAATAAATCTTTTTTTTTTTTTTTTAATTGTTGAATGTTGAGTTTAAGGGTACAAATTTGAGTTTCAAGGATCTTGAGTTTAGGAGACGTTGAGTTACAAGGTACCACTGTATAAAATAGATAAACTCTTTTGGAATCTCTTTTGACATTAGCAGTTAAAAATTCAAATATGTACAGAAATTAATCACCTTAAGATTAATAGTGTTCATGTAAACACACTGTATGTATAACAGCAATGCCAGTACAGACTAACCCGACTGTATTGTGAACACTTACTGTCAAGACGTTTCCCAGGTGGGTGTTGAGAAGCTTTTGAAAACTTTTCTTGTCAAGATTATCCTTCCCACGAGCCGCATTTAGGAACTGCATCACCATGGTTTTAATTGCTCCCTCCATCTTTAGTGAACTAATGTAAAAAAAAACAAAAAAAAAGAGAAGGTTAAAAAGACACATCAAGTACTCACTCACTTTCTTAACCGCTTATCCAATTAGGGTCGCGTATGGGGGGTGCTGGAGCCTATCCCAGCTTTTCAATGGGCGCAAGGCACACAGTAACACCATCGCAGGGCAGACACACATACACACACATACACACATCCATTCACCTATAGGGCAATTCAGTATCTCCACTTAACCTGACTGCATGTTTTTGGACTGTGGGAGGAAACTGGAGCTCCCGCAGGAAACCCACGCAGACACGGGGAGAACATGTAAACTCTGCACAGAAAGGACCCGGACTGCCCCGCCTGGGGATCGAACCCAGGACCTTCTTGCTGTGAGGCGACAGTGCTACCCACCGAGCCACCGTGCCGCCCACACTTTAATTAAAATAGAAAAAAAGAAAAGAGAATAGATACAGTGGTCAGACCCAGTGCATCCTTGATTAGGAAGGGTGTAGTAATGATCAATTAATGAATTAATACAATGAGTTCAGTAGTGAAAACATAATAATAATAATAATATTTTTTTATTATTATTTTTTATTATTTATAATTTATTTTTAATAATTTTTTTATTATTATTTGTATTATATTTTGTCCGAATTAATATTATTATCATAAAATAATAATACAGACAAAATATAATAATAATAATAATAATAATAATGTAATGTACAGGTGAAGGTATTCAGAAATATACTTTTTAATATATAATTTTAATATTAACATTAATACTTAATAAGTTTGATGTCTAATTTTCTCATTTATTCTCCAAGGGTATTCCAATTTTAGAAAAGCATAACAACAATAGTACATTGTATGTCCAAAAAGAAGGTGCACATCTAACCAAAAGCTAGATGGACACACTATTTCAAAACCATGGGCATTAACAAAGTATCCCCATTCTTTTGCAGCTATAACAGCCTTTTCTTTCCTTTACTTTGCTTTCCATAAGCTTTGGGGTTTGTCTGTATGATTTTGTGCCCATTTAGACAGAACAGCATTTGTGAGGTCAGGCACTGATATTGGGAGCGAAGGACTGGTCTCTAGACCATCCACACCAAACCTGTCAAACTATATCTTAATAGACCTGCCTTGGTGTCCAGGAACAGGAAGGTAAGTCTTTGAAAATCAAGTGATCAAAGATGTGCACTAGTGCAGTGATGCTAGAATGGTTATGGAGGGAGGAGATGAGGATCACACGGTAAGACACAATAGAACTGTTGGTCTTGGACGGACACTCGATCCTCTCAGGCTACCATCAAGGTATGAGCTTATGTTACTTGAGGGATTGCCTACTGTTCATCTGCTACTGTATCCATCTGCTGCCAAAACACGCACACACATAGCCAGTTTCAGGCATAGGCTAACTTGACAGCTGCCTAGGGCCCACTTGGAACAAGAAGGCCAGATAGAATCAGCCTTACCAAGTGCTATCGGCCAGCCAGGTGCCTGCACAGACATAATTGGATATCTCTGGGGGATGGGATGGATTGGCCCCCTCTCAAGCATGTATTTCTGCATTGCACCCAGGTGGAGAAACCAGCCCCACCGTGACCTGACCTGACCTTACCATTCTGTACTAGCCAGTACATCCTTTTAACTAGACTTTTCTTGTCCAGTAAAACATACACTGATCAGCCATAACATTAAAACCACCTTCTGGTTTCTACACACACTGTCCATGTTATCAGCTCCACTTACCATATAGGAGCACTTCGCAGTTCCACAATTACTGACTGTAGTCCATCTAGTTCTCTACATACCTTTTTAGCCTGCTTTCACCCTGTTCTTCAATGGGCAGGACTCTCCCAGGACCACCACAGAGCAGGTATTATTTGGGTGGTGGATGATTCTCAGCACTGCAGTGACACTGACATGGTGGTGGTGTGTTAGTGTGTGTTGTGCTGGTATGAGTGGATCAGACACAGCAGCGCTGCTGGAGCTTTTAAATACCGTGTCCACTCACTGTCCACTCTATTAGACACTCCTACCTACTTGGTCCACCTTGTAGATGTAAAGTCAGAGACGATCGCTCATCTATTGCTACTGTTTGAGTTGGTCATCTTCTAGACCTTCATCAGTGGTCACAGGACGCTGCCTACGGGGCGCTGTTGGCTGGATGTTTTTGGTTGGTGGACTATTCTCAGTCCAGCAGTGACAGTGAGGTGTTTAAAAACTCCATCAGCATTGCTGTGTCTTCCACTCATACCAGCACAACACACACTAACACACCACCACCATGTCAGTGTCACTGCAGTGCTGAGAATCATCCACCACCCAAATAATACCTGCTCTGTAGTGGTCCTGTTGGGGTCCTGACCATTGAAGAACAGCATGAAAGGGGGCTAACAAAGCATGCAAAAAAACAGATGGACTACAGTCAGTAATTGTAGAACTACAAAGTGCTTCTATATGGTAAGTGGAGCTGATAAAATGGACAGTGAGTGTAGAAACAAGGAGGTGATTTTAATGGTTGATTCTTCCTTTTTTGGGTTGGATAAATAAACAGTAACACTGTTCATACAGTGCCTTGCAAAAGTATTCAGCCCCCTTGAACTTTTCAACCTTTTGCCACATTTCAGGCTTCAAACATAACGATATGAAATTGTAATTTTTTGTGAAGAATCAACAACAAGTGGGACACAATCGTGAAGTGGAACGAAATTTATTGGATATTTTAAACTTTTTTTAGAAATAAAAAACTAAAAAGTGGGGCGTGCAATATTATTCAGCCCCTTTACTTTCAGTGCAGCAAACTCACTCCAGAAGTTCAGTGAGGATCTCTGAATGATCCAATGTTGACCTAAATGACTGATGGTGATAAATAGAATCCACCTGTGTGTAATCAAGTCTCCGTATAAATGCACCTGCTCTGTGACAGTCTCAGAAATCTGTTTAAAGCGCAGAGAGCATCATGAAGCCCAAGGAACACACCAGGCAGGTCCGAGATACTGTTGTGGAGAAGTTTAAAGCCGGATTTGGATTCAAAAAGATTTCCCAAGCTTTAAACATCTCAAGGAGCACTGTGCAAGCGATCATATTGAAATGGAAGGAGTATCAGACCACTGCAAATCTACCAAGACCCGGCCGTCCCTCTAAACTTTCAGCTCAAACAAGGAGAAGACTGATCAGAGATGCAGCCAAGAGGCCCATGATCACTCTGAATGAACTGCAGAGATCTACAGCTGAGGTGGGAGACTCTGTCCATAGGACACAATCAGTCGTACACTGCACAAATCTGGCCTTTATGGAAGAGTGGCAAGAAGAAAGCCATTTCTCAAAGATATCTATAAAAAGTCACCTGGGAGACACACCAAACATGTGGAAGAAGGTGCTCTGGTCAGATGAAACCAAAATCGAACTTTTTGGCCACAATGCAAAACGTTATGTTTGGCGTAAAAGCAACACAGCTCATCACCCTGAACACACCATCCCCACTGTCAAACATGGTGGTGGCAGCATCATGGTTTGGGCCTGCTTTTCTTCAGCAGGGACAGGGAAGATGGTTAAAATTGATGGGAAGATGGATGGAGCCAAATACAGGACCATTCTGGAAGAAAACCTGTTGCAGTCTGCAAAAGACCTGAGACTGGGATGGAGATTTATCTTCCAACAAGACAATGATCCAAAACATAAAGCAAAATCTACAATGGAATGGTTCACAAATAAACGTATCCAGGTGTTAGAATGGCCAAGTCAAAGTCCAGACCTGAATCCCATCGAGAATCTGTGGAAAGAGCTGAAAACTGCTGTTCACAAACGCTCTCCATCCAACCTCACTGAGCTCGAGCTGTTTTGCAAGGAAGAATGGGCAAAAATTTCTGTCTCTCGATGTGCAAAACTGATAGAGACATACCCCAAGCGACTTGCAGCTGTAATCACAGCAAAATTGGGCGCTACAAAGTATTAACGCAAGGGGGCTGAATAATATTGCACGCCCCACTTTTCAGTTTTTTATTTCTAAAAAAGTTTAAAATATCCAATAAATTTCGTTCCACTTCACGATTGTGTCCCGCTTGTTGTTGATTCTTCACAAAAAATTAAAATTTCATATCGTTATGTTTGAAGCCTGAAATGTGGCAAAAGGTTGAAAAGTTCAAGGGGGCTGAATACTTTTGCAAGGCACTGTAAATGCCTGGCCATAATACTTTTCCATTCTGGCCATCCATCTGTCAATCATTTGGTACTATACATAGTACCAAATGATTGACGGATGGATGACCAGAATAGAAAAGTAATATGGTTATGTCTATGGGAGAAGTAATTCAGAGTATAACATGATCCTCATTATGACAAGGTTCTTGTAGAGCTGGGCGGTATGACCAAAAAATTGTATCACAATATTTTTTAAGATATCTGATGGTTTCATGGTATATCACGGTATGTTTTTTTTTTTATTACTGGGACTTTTTATATGTCTGTGGCTTATTCTACTGTCATAAGTACATAGAATATATAAAGTTTTAATTTTACCATGTACTATATGTGAGGCCCCACAAAATAACACAATATATGTTGGAATAAATACAATTGTATTGTTTATTTAACATTTTAGTATATGTACAGTGTATCACAAAAGTGAGTACACCCCTCACATTTCTGCAGATATTTAAGTATATCTTTTCATGGGACAACACTGACAAAATGACACTTTGACACAATGAAAAGTAGTCTGTGTGCAGCTTATATAACAGTGTAAATTTATTCTTCCCTCAAAATAACTCAATATACAGCCATTAATGTCTAAACCACCGGCAACAAAAGTGAGTACACCCCTAAGAGACTACACCCCTAAATGTCCAAATTGAGCACTGCTTGTCATTTTCCCTCCAAAATGTCATGTGACTCGTTAGTGTTACTAGGTCTCAGGTGTGCATAGGGAGCAGGTGTGTTCAATTTAGTAGTACAGCTCTCACACTCTCTCATACTGGTCACTGAAAGTTCCAACATGGCACCTCATGGCAAAGTACTCTCTGAGGATCTTAAAAGACGAATTGTTGCGCTACATGAAGATGGCCAAGGCTACAAGAAGATTGCCAACACCCTGAAACTGAGCTGCAGCACAGTGGCCAAGATCATCCAGCGTTTTAAAAGAGCAGGGTCCACTCAGAAAAGACCTCACGTTGGTCGTCCAAAGAAGCTGAGTGCACGTGCTCAGCGTCACATCCAACTGCTGTCTTTGAAAGATAGGCGCAGGAGTGCTGTCAGCATTGCTGCAGAGATTGAAAAGGTGGGGGGTCAGCCTGTCAGTGCTCAGACCATACGCCGCACACTACATCAAATTGGTCTGCATGGCTTTCACCCCAGAAGGAAGCCTCTTCGGAAGTCTCTACACAAGAAAGCCCGCAAACAGTTTGCTAAAGACATGTCAACAAAGGACATGGATTACTGGAACCATGTCCTATGGTCTGATGAGACCAAGATTAATTTGTTTGGTTCAGATGGTCTCAAGCATGTGTGGCGGCAATCAGGTGAGGAGTACAAAGATAAGTGTGTCATGCCTACAGTCAAGCATGGTGGTGGGAATGCCATGGTCTGGGGCTGCATGAGTGCAGCAGGTGTTGGGGAGTTACATTTAATTGAAGGACACATGAACTCCAATATGTACTGTGAAATACTGAAGCAGAGCATGATCCCCTCCCTCCGGAAACTGGGTCGCAGGGCAGTGTTCCAGCATGATAATGACCCCAAACACACCTCTAAGACGACCACTGCTTTACTGAAGAGGCTGAGGGTAAAGGTGATGGACTGGCCAAGCATGTCTCCAGACCTAAACCCAATAGAACATCTTTGGGGCATCCTCAAGCGGAAGGTGGAGGAGCGCAAAGTCTCGAATATCCGCCAGCTCCGTGATGTTGTCATGGAGGAATGGAAAAGCATTCCAGTGGCAACCTGTGAAGCTCTGGTAAACTCCATGCCCAGGAGAGTTAAGGCAGTTCTGGGAAATAATGGTGGCCACACAAAATATTGACACTTCAGGAACTTTCACTAAGGGGTGTACTCACTTTTGTTGCCGGTGGTTTAGACATTAATGGCTGTATATTGAGTTATTTTGAGGGAAGAATAAATTTACACTGTTATATAAGCTGCACACAGACTACTTTTCATTGTGTCAAAGTGTCATTTTGTCAGTGTTGTCCCATGAAAAGATATACTTAAATATCTGCAGAAATGTGAGGGGTGTACTCACTTTTGTGATACACTGTATTTTAGTTTTACTGTATATACAGTGTATCACAAAAGTGAGTACACCCCTCACATTTCTGCAAATATTTCATTATATCTTTTCATGGGACAACACTATAGACATGAAACTTGGATATAACTTAGAGTAGTCAGTGTACAACTTGTATAGCAGTGTAGATTTACTGTCTTCTGAAAATAGCTCAACACACAGCCATTAATGTCTAAATGGCTGGCAACATAAGTGAGTACACCCCACAGTGAACATGTCCAAATTGTGCCCAAAGTGTCAATATTTTGTGTGACCACCATTATTATCCAGCACTGCCTTAACCCTCCTGGGCATGGAATTCACCAGAGCTGCACAGGTTGCTACTGGAATCCTCTTCCACTCCTCCATGATGACATCACGGAGCTGGTGGATGTTAGACACCTTGAACTCCTCCACCTTCCACTTGAGGATGCGCCACAAGTGCTCAATTGGGTTTAGTCCATCACCTTTACCTTCAGCTTCCTCAGCAAGGCAGTTGTCATCTTGGAGGTTGTGTTTGGGGTCGTTATCCTATTGGAAAACTGCCATGAGGCCCAGTTTTCGAAGGGAGGGGATCATGCTCTGTTTCAGAATGTCACAGTACATGTTGGAATTCATGTTTCCCTCAATGAACTGCAGCTCCCCAGTGCCAGCAACACTCATGCAGCCCAAGACCATGATGCTACCACCACCATGCTTGACTGTAGGCAAGATACAGTTGTCTTGGTACTTCTCACCAGGGCGCCGCCACACATGCTGGACACCATCTGAGCCAAACAAGTTTATCTTGGTCTCGTCAGACCACAGGGCATTCCAGTAATCCATGTTCTTGGACTGCTTGTCTTCAGCAAACTGTTTGCAGGCTTTCTTGTGCGTCAGCTTCCTTCTGGGATGACGACCATGCAGACCGAGTTGATGCAGTGTGTGGCGTATGGTCTGAGCACTGACAGGCTGACCTCCCACGTCTTCAACCTCTGCAGCAATGCTGGCAGCACTCATGTGTCTATTTTTTAAAGCCAACCTCTGGATATGACGCCGAACACATGGACTCAACTTCTTTGGTCGACCCTGGCGAAGCCTGTTCCGAGTGGAACCTGTCCTGGAAAACCGCTGTATGACCTTGGCCACCATGCTGTAGCTCAGTTTCAGGGTGTTAGCAATCTTCTTATAGCCCAGGCCATCTTTGTGGAGAGCAACAATTCTATTTCTCACATCCTCAGAGATTTCTTTGCCATGAGGTGCCATGTTGAATATCCAGTGGCAAGTATGAGAGATTTGTACCCAAAACACCAAATTTAACAGCCCTGCTCCCCATTTACACCTGGGACCTTGACACATGACACCAGGGAGGGACAACGACACATTTGGGCACAATTTGGACATGTTCACTGTGGGGTGTACTCACTTATGTTGCCAGCTATTTAGACATTAATGGCTGTGTGTTGAGTTATTTTCAGAAGGCAGTAAATCTACACTGCTATACAAGCTGTACACTGACTACTCTAAGTTATATCCAAGTTTCATGTCTATAGTGTTGTCCCATGAAAAGATATAATGAAATATTTGCAGAAATGTGAGGGGTGTACTCACTTTTGTGATACACTGTATATATATATATATATATTTATATATATATTCTTTATGCATTTTCTCCCCTTTTCCTCCCTTTTTAGCACGTCCAATTGCCCCATTGCATCATGCTTCCTCTCCGTATGCCGTATGCATCATATCACCTACACTTTGACAAGTGCAGTGCAGCTTAGCTGCGTGTACGGAGGGACACACCCTAAGAGCACTCTTTTCTCATCTCTGTGCAGGTGCCATCAATCAGCCAGCAGAGGTCGTAATTGCACCAGTCATGAGAGAGAAACACCCCATCCGGGATAGTCCCGCCCATATGAACAACAGGCCAATCGTTGTTCATGTGGCCGCTCTGCCTCAGCTGGCAAGGCAGAGCTGAGATTCGATACGATGTACTCGAGATCCCAGCTCTGGTTCCAGCGTGTGTTTTTACCGCTGTGCCACCTGAGCGGCCCTTAGCTCTCCTACTGTACTTGACCACAGGTCTGTTGTGGAAAAGTGGACGACTTCATATATGGCTGCTTCCAGTTTGCTTATAACGTTGGCTTAGCAACTGCCCTGAAGTATTTTCGCCCCGTACGACATACCTGCAATCCACTGTTTTAATTTCTGCTTTGAAAGCTTCTATCTGGACTGTCTATAGAACAATATTATATGATTTGCTGCCTACTGAAGCCTACAGCTGTTGTATTAGCTATTCTTCGGTATGGCGGTATTTGAAAAATCCATACAGTATGAGGAATCAAAGACGGTATACCGAGTGTACCATCATACCGCCCAGCCCTGGGTTATTGGTAGAAATCCACTGCAAGCTAATAAAAAATGCAGTTGGTATCTTTATTCTACAATACACACACACGTCTTCACTAGCTGTCCTACAGGGATAAACAACTCATCCAGACTTTACTTTATTTCATAACACGCACACACTCAACTTAAGTTCTTAGTCCCCCAACACATGTGCAAACACACACGCTGACACACCGTAAAGCAATTACCAACGTGTTGTTTCTCGTCTTGTGGCTTTCATAACATACCCGAGACTAACAAATAATTCATAATCTAAACTGGATTTTCTTAAGGTTTCGTTTAACTGGCTCATCCATGTGGAGTGGAGGATTAGTGGAAGACAATGCAGCAGTACAAACGACTACTATAGCCCAACACACACATGCATAATGAATGCAGAAAAACCACGGGAAGGCAGAACAATACCATACTAACATAATAAACTAGAAACACCAAGACTGACAATGATTCATTTCATCGTCATTTTGCACTTCATCCTAATCATGGTCAGGGTGGACACAAGGGACAGGAAGCCAACTCATAGCAGGGCATCATGCACCCACCATTTAACTGAGTCACACACTGTGAACACACTAGGAGAAATCCCAAGCAGACACATGAAGACAAGGCGTGTTTAGTGGTTATTTGTGTTTATGTTCAGGTTCTATATTTGTCATTTGTTGTTAAGTAGTTTGTTTACGGATTTTATTTGTTTCAATAAAATGCTTGTGTTTAAATAATTTTCCAAGTAGTTTGTGGTTATGTAGTTTGTATTTATTTATGTTTAGTTTCTTTTGTTTATTTGTGGTCTGATTTATCATTTACATTCAGGTGCTTTATTTGGGTTTACAGGTAGTTTATTTTTGTTTAGGTTGTTGTGTTCATGTAGTTTTACTTATGTTTAAGAGTAGGGATATAACGATGCACCACAAGACAGTTAAAAATCGATGCACATGTGCCACGATTCGAATCGGTTATTCATTTAAGATGAATCGATATTCACTTTTTGTTTTTAATGCATTTTCTCCCCATTTTCCTCTTGATTTAGCGCACTCAATTTTGTCTTCCACTGCTACCAGCATGTACAGTGTCTTCCGACACGTGCACAGCCCTCCTCTTCTTGCCCCTGCATTCTGCACAGACGTCTCTTCCGCCAATCAGGGTCCTTACACAGCGTATGAAGACCCACTCACCCACACATAGTCCGGCCCCCCACCCTGCAGATACGGTGGCCAATTAGTATCTGCTGCAGGCACTGCCAATTATGCCCGCTAGATGGCGCCCAGCCGACCGGAGGCAACACTGAGTCTCGAATCGAGGAGTTCAGAAACTCGGTGCTGGTGTGCAAGCGGAATATTCAGCTGCGCCACCTGGGCACGATATTCTCTTTAAACAGCAGAGGGCACTGGCGCTATTCATCTCGCCTGGTTGACGACACTTCACAAAGTTGCCAGGTAGGGGATTTTCCAGCCAAATGTATTTTTTTAAGGATACTTTCTTTATTTGTATTATTCATTTATTTATATAATGTTGGATTTGTTATAAAATTTCATTTCAGTTTGTTTTACACTATAAGCATTATTTGGCATAGTTTGTACCTACCTCAGAAATAAAAGGGCATTCATTATTTAGATAAATAAAAGATAAGCACAAATACAGTATTTTATTCTATTTTTAAAGAGAAATAATAAAAGGAAACTTTGTCATAAGTTGTCTTCAATTTCATTTTGTTTAAAAAAATCGGGGGAAAAAAATTGTATCGTGAACCCAGTATCGTGAATCGTATCGCATCGTGGGTAGAGTGTACCCTATTTAACTGACTTATTTATTTGTTTGTCAATTGTTGATGTTGAATATTTAGATTTTGGTAGTTGGTGTTAGGTTGTTTATTATGTTTTGGTAGTTTGGTTCAGGTAGTTTATTTGTTTTTAGGCCTTTTCTTGTGTTCATATATTGTTTTTCCTTGCTTAGGGAATTTGTGCCCATCTAGTTAAAAGAGCATTTGTGAGGTAAGACACTGATGATGGATGAGAAGGCTTGGCTCATAAATGACATTCCAAATAAACCCCCAGGAGTTAAACAGAGTTGAGGTCAGAACTCAGGAATTCCTTTACACAAACTTAACAAACCGTGTCTTCATTGACCTTTGTGCACACGTGATCATGCTAAAACAAGACTTTGCCTTAAATATTTTTACAAATATGGATGCATATATTTTATACACTTGTTAGCAGGTTAAAACACCAGAAATCAGTAAAAAACATGGGTTGTTGACACAACTGTGAATATTGTTGATATACACCGATCAACCATAACATTAAAACCACCTCCTTGTTTCTACACTCACTGTCCATTTTATCAGCTCCACTTACCATATAGGAGCACTTTGTAGTTCTACAATTACTGACTGTAGTCCATCGGTTTCTCTGCATGCTTTGTTAGCCCCCTTTCATGCTGTCCTTCAATGGTCAGGACCCCCACAGGACCACTACAGAGTAGGTATTATTTGGCTGGTGGATCATTCTCAGCACTGCAGTGACACTGACATGGTGGTGGTGTGTTAGTGTGTGTTGTGCTGGTATGAGTGGATAAGACACAGCAGCGCTGATGGAGTTTTTAAACACCTCACTGTCACTGCTGGACTGGAAATTGTCCACCAACCAAAAATATCCAGCCAACAGCACCCCGTGGGCAGCGTCCTATGACCACTGATGAAGATCTCAAAGATGACCAACTCAAACAGCAGCAACAGATGAGCGATCGTCTCTGACTTTACATCTACAGGGTGAACCAACCAGACACTAGGTAGGAGTGTCTAATAGAGTGGACAGTGAGCGGACGTGATATTTAAAAACTCCAGCAGCGCTACTGTGTCTGATCCACTTATACCAGCACAACATACACTAACACACCACCACCATGTCAGTGTCACTGCAGTGCTGAGAATCATCCACCACCTAAATAATACCTGCTCTGTGGTGGTCCTGGGAGAGTCCTGACCATTGAAGAACAGGGTGAAAGGAGGCTAACAAAGTATTTAGAGAAATAGATGGACTACAGTTAGTAATTGTAGAACTACAAAGTGCTTCTATATGGTAAGTGGAGCTGATAAAATGGACGGTGAGTGCAGAAACAAGGAGGTGGTTTTAATGTTATGGCTGATTGGTGTAAGTCATGGTTACCTGTAATAATTAATTAATAATTCAAAACTTGTCTGGATTTCCAGTTATTTTTAACAAAGGTTTTGTGTTACTATATACATTCACAAACACAAAGCACATGCATACTGATGGTTAGACGGATGCTAAATGTGTGTGACCCAGTGCAGGCAGTAATTTTATAGCTTACTTTGCGGTAAAATTCCACCTAACAGATGTCAAAAATAAAGACTCACATGGTGCAGTTGACATTAATTTTCAATTAATGTCTTTCAATTACAGCCTAACCTCTATTAACCTAATTAGAGTAAATGAGATTGAGAGTAGGGTAAGAAAACAAGAAGCAACCAGAGACAGTAGAATCATCTTATCACCAGCACATTACTTAAAGATGTGCGGAAGAAACAATGGCTGATGGTTCCACTGTGCATGTGAGTTGGTGTCATTATTCCCATCTGTTTTATGGAGCTGGCTTTAATGGCAGCAAATGACACCCTCAAATGATATATTTATAAATAATTAGTGCAAATAAGGGCACAGTGGCACGATGATAGATCACTCCTATTTGTAATGAACTAGTTAGTGTAAAAGACACAAAGCAATTTTTATGTACCGTACAATTATTATTTAATTGCCAGTTTGACCAGTATATCACATTAATGGCCAAACAGAGATACTTGTAAAAATGATTTAAAATGTAAGTTTTGTTCATTATACCTACTAAAGTGGCTAAAACATGGCTTGAAGGCTATTAAACCACTCATGAATGTGTTTAGTAGTATCATTATCCTATAACAAAAAGAAAAAGGATGCACCATAGGGTGAACATAATCCTGTAAAATCCTCTTATTATGATTGGCTGGTATACAATGGTAAGAAACAATAAGCCAAATGATCTTCGCCATCCTGCTGACTATACCACTCTAGGTTCCACAGTACAGAACAGCTGGCAGCAGACATTAAGGCTTTAAGATATCCCTAGATCTTCTAGGATATCCCTAAATCGGGCCAGTGATAGCTCAGTGGTTAAGGTACTGGGCTAGTAAACAGAAGGTTGCCGGTTCAAGCCCCGCCACCACCAAGTTGCCACTGTTGGGTCCCTGAGCAAGGCCCTTAACCCTCAATTGCTCATCGTGTTCTGCTCATTGTGTAAGTCGCTTTGGATAAAAGCGTCTGCTAAATGTCAAATGTCTTCAAACTCGGAATACAATTCTTTGTGTTATTAGCGTCCTCAGAATGTGTTTGTTTATTATTTATTATTATTATTATGACCTTTAATGATCATTCACATTTTACATTTACATTTTCGGCATTTAGCAGACGCTTTTACCCAAAGCGACTTACAGTTGTGACAGTATACAATCTAAGCAATTGAGGGTTAAGGGCCAACAGTGGCAACCTGGCAGTGGTGGGGTTTGAACCGGCAACCTTCTGATTACTGGTCTAGTACCTTAACCACTAGGCATGCAGATCATGCAGATATCCAGATGTCCAAAGAGTTTATTATATGTGTAATATTATTATATTCTTCTATGAATCTGTACATTTTTGTACCCTGTGGCTTGTTTATAAGACCCAACAGTTTAGCATTTGTTACTGTTACTGACAAGTGTAACAATTGTTGCACTTGTTAAGTTAATGCTATTATTGAAGAGACAGTAGAACCTGTTTCACCAGCTGACATCTTAGCAGATTTCTAACACGCCTCATCTTATCCTCATCAAATGCCCACAGGCCTCACGGGCTGACTACAACATGCTGTTACTGTGAATACTTTCTCAGGGTGTGTCAGCTGCAGGTACAAACCTCACAATAATTCATGTGTCTCAATCCTTTTCTGGGTTACACTGAATATATAATAAAATTAAAGTAAAAAAAGACCTGGAATCATAAAAATGCTATTTAAACAATAACATGTGAATTATAAGAGAGGATTTTAACATTTTTGGCTTGCGACCACACCCACAACCTCACTCCCTGACTCATGGGCAACTTTTCAGTGCAGCACTGTGAGTAAAGGCATTTTACAAAAGTGCTCATTAAAACTACATTTACATTTACATTTTCGGCATTTAGCAGACGTTTTTATCCAAAGCAACTTACAGTCGTGACAGTATACAATCTAAGCAATTGAGGGTTAAGGGCCTTGCTCAGGGGCCCAACAGTGGCAACCTGGCAGTGGTGGGGTTTGAACCGGCAACCTTCTGTTTACTGGTCCAGTACCTTAACCACTAGGCTACAGCTGCCTTCTAAAAAGTGATTATTAAACGATTTTTTCATAATACCTGTAATTAAAGGGAAATGTGAGTGAATTTGTGTCTGTACTCTGTATCGAATTGACACCTTGTCCGGGGTGTATTTTTGCTCCAGACCCACCACAAGCCTGACCAGAATAAAGATTAGGGCAGTGATAGCTCAGTGATTAAGGTACTGGACTAGTAATCAGAAGGTTGCCGGTTCAAGCCCCACCACTGCTAAGATGCCACTGTTGGGCCCCTGAGCAAGACCCTTAACCCTCAACTGCTCAAAATCATGTTCATGTCATAATTGTAAGTCACTTTGGATAAAAGCGTCTGCTAAATGCCGAAAATGTAAATGTAAGATTATTGTCCAGCAAAGTAGTTCACTATACAACATGGGTAACAACATAAGCCGTGAGAGCCTGGGTTCGATCCTCAATTCAAATTTATGTTAAGTTATGTATATGTATATTGTTTCCATTATACATATATTTAGCTATTCTGTTTTCCTTCCACATCCCAAAAACTTACAGAAGATGGACTGACAACTCTTATTTACCCTCAGATGGACAGGTGTCCTGTTTAGGGTGTATCCATTATTTCAGGTGGCATTAGCTAAAATGAACAAAGGAAAATAAGACAAATGGTAGCACAGCTGCACATATGGCAGTGGGTGCAGCACAACAACATGACTCACTGTCTGTAAGGAGTTGTGCATGTTCTCCAGATCAATCTCCAAAGTATTTTAGTTCATGCTTTGGACAGAATAATACTCTATTAACATGAAGCCAAATGTGTAGGTAAATAAGCTAGAGATAGAAGATTTTGTGGAAAAACTTGGACCCTTGACTTGAGAGGGGCACTGAAGCACCCCTCTGTGTTAAGACTAAGGGGTAGAACCAGATTTTGTGAGATGTACAGACAGCCTGATGTGACAAACTGCTGCTGAATTAATAAAGACTAAAATGAATAAAGAACAAGGTTTCCTGTTACTCCTCATAAGGCTCCTGTTGCTGAATTGAGCAACCAGACACCTGAAGAAACCACACCGGGACCTTTTCTCCTCCATAGACACCGAATATGTTTCACCAGGTCAGGATGGATAAGTAACATTAATCTTTTTTCTTTTTTATCCATTTTAAAACCGTAAAAAAGTTGTAAAAAAGTAGCTGTGGAAAGTATTATGACGCGCGCATGCGTGGTCAGTATCACTAAAGCTACAGTTAAGGAATTTTAGGAGTAGTCGAAGCGAAACTACTAAAGAACTTATAAATCAGAAAATAACCGATACTTACTGTTAATTCTAGAAGAAATACAAGTTAAAGTTTTGTGCTGCTCTTTTCCCCTTGCTTGCAAGTCTATGCAACGCCCAAAAATGTCTTCCGTGATTCCCAAACTCTTTCCAAATGCATTAAATCACAGGGCGGGGGTGCATTCCTGCACAAAAAGGGCAGGTCTCTAAATCAGAATAAATCACATTTCAACTCAGTTTGTGAAGTCAGTAGAGAATTAAAATCATTCCTACTTAACAAATAGAAGAGTTAAACTCGTAAAATAACTTATTATACAACTAGGTTGTATTGACTTTTTGGCCAGTGGGTGCAATTACTTTTTAACAGCACTTACACCGATCAGCCATAACATTAAAACCACCTCCTTGTTTCTACACTCACTGTCCATTTTATCAGCTCCACTTACCATATAGAAGCACTTTGTAGTTCTACAATTACTGACTGTAGTCCATCTGTTTCTCTACATGCTTTGTTAGCCCCCTTTCACCCTGTTCTTCAATGGTCAGGACCTCACCAAGTGCTATCGGCCAGCCAGGTGCCTGCACAGACATAATTGGGTATCTCTGGCGGATGGGATGGATTGGCCCCCTCTCAAGCATGTATTCCTGCATTGCGCCCAGGTGAAGAAACCAGCCCCACCGTGACCTGACCTGACCATACCATTCTGTACTAGCCAGTACATCCTTTTAACTAGACTTTTCTTGTCCAGTCATTCTCAGCACTGCAGTGACACTGACATGGTGGTGGTGTGTTAGTGTGTGTTGTGCTGGTATGAGTGGATAAGACACAGCACTGTCACTGCTGGACTGAGAATAGTCCACCAACCAAAAATATCCAGCCAACAGCGCCCTGTGTGCAGCGTCCTGTGACCACTGATGAAGGTCTAGAACAGGGGTGGGGAACCAACGGCCCGTGGGCCGTATACAGCCCCCCGCTCAATCAAATGTGGCCCGCCATATATTTCCTAGATTTTATTGTCTGGGCTTTATGCAATTAATCATCATAATCATCTGTTCTGTCATTTCAGGGTCGCGGTAGCAAGAAGGCAAGCAAAGCAGCCCAAGCGTTGTTGTCCCCGCAATGATTGATGACACGTATATCAAATGAACCAATTAGCTGCAACAACCATGACTGTAGGTTCGTCCGATTAGCTGCGTTTTTCTGCCGTTGAGGTCTGTTCAAGTTTGTAAAAATGTTGAAGCGCAGGAAAGTTGATGATGAATGTCGTGTTTTTCAAGAAAAATGGACAACGGATTTCTTTTTAGTTGAAGTGAAAGGAACTGGCTGTATGTTGCATCATTGTAGTCTGTGGCCCGTGACCAGATATGTAATTATTAATCTGGCCCTCAGTGGGTAAAAGGTTTCCCACCCCTGGTCTAGAAGATGACCAACTCAAACAGCAGCAATAGATGAGCGATCGTCTCTGACTTTACATCTACAAGGTGGACCAACTAGGTAGGAGTGTCTATAGAGAGGACAGTGAGTGGACACGGTGTTTAAAAACTCCAGCATACCAGCACAACACACACTAACACACCACCACCATGTCAGTGTAACTGCAGTGCTGAGAATGATCCACCACCTAAATAATACCTGCTCTGTGGTGGTCTTGTGGGGGTCCTGACCATTGAAGAACAGGGTGAAAGCAGGCTAAAAAGGTATGTAGAGAAATATATAGACTAGTCAGTGAGTGTAGAAACTAGGAGGTGGTTTTATGTTATGGCTGATCAGTGTATATATACTATGATCAGGCATACACTGTATGTCAAAAAGTGTGTGTCTACCTGATCATGAGCTTGTTTAACATTGCATTCCAAAACTATTATAATGTAGTCCCCTCACCATTTTGTAATTATAACAGATTATGCTCATCAGGGATAGCTTCTTGTGAGATTTTGGAGGGATTTTTTTACTATTCACTCAAAGGTGAGGTCAGATACTGATGTTAAAACAATGTTAAATTCATGCTTCATAAAACACGTTTGGATTGCTGAAACCAGTGGATATGTGGTAGAACCAGCCCCGGTTCTGGACTGCTTTGCTTGGGGGGGCAGTAAAACCTAATGAGGGGGCATGTTGATAGTCATGTTTTTGAAGCCAGAAATATATCCAAGGCTTGATTTGTGCATGAATGATGACAGCCAAGCTATTGATACTGGCTTAAAGTGATGTATGAGGTAAAGAAATAAAAATGCATGTTTTCGAACTTAAACTTAAAACCCAATGATTAAAAAATACATGTTGATTATGTAAATGGAGAAAAAAGATTATCTAATTGTATTTCATTTTAATACGCCCCCTTAATTAAATTGCCATTACTAATAGAACAACTCTATTTCTTGAAAGGCTTTAATACAAATTTAAGTCAAAGCTGACAAATGTACCTACACACAGACTGAGAATATTCAAACGTGGAAATAGGAATGAGTGAGAATATTTATATTATTGGGAAATTAAAATATAAAGAAAACAAAAGAATGCTAATTCTGTAAAAAAAAAGTGTTTACCAGTATACCTGCCTCTCGCTCACACTAACAGAACATATACTGCCGAACTGAACTGTTTGTGGCAGTCTGCCGATTTTTATATGACTCAAAGAGCCAATCAGGAATAAGCAAGGAAATATCTTCACACTGTAAAACAAAATGCATTTTTGTGATTGGTTCAGAGATAATTTTAAAAATAGCCGTTGCTTGCATTGTGCTTGGGGGGGCAAAGACACAATTTGGGGGGTCAATGCCCCCCTCAGAACCCCCCTAGCGCCGGCCCTGGGTAGAACTGTCTCTAACCATATTAAATGAGTATATATAACTGTCCAAATGGTTCAGGCAGAATGTACACAGACCATTTTATGAGTAATTAATCCAGATCATTCACACGGTTTAAATATTTCAGTGCTTAGCTGCTGTGCGTCTTGTTCCTGAAATTTGTTTGAGCGAGTGGCAAGTGGAAACATGTAACTGAGAATTTTGCAACTTATGTGAGTTAGTGTGGCACCACACCTTTGTATCCCAATGTTGCTTAATTGTACTTTCTATCCCACACTATGTATGACTCGGCTGAAATTTTAGAAAAGGACCCTGAGACAGGCCAGGTAACGGGTGTGGTACACAGTAATCTTATTAGGGCCAACTGTAGCATGCTTCAAAGCCATAAAGTTTTGTTTGTTTGTTTATTAGGATTTTAACATGCAAACTCCACACAGAAAGGACCCGGACCGCCCCACCTGGGGATCGAACCCAGGACCTTTTTGCTGTGAGGTGACAGTGCTACCCCCACTTAGCCACCGTGAAACCCTAAAGTCATAAAAAGAATCTGCTTTGGGGCTTCCTTACAAATGCTGACCAACATTTTGCATAGAACTGCTGAAGGTTGGATGGGCATATCCATAAGCGGCTAAGCCTCTCTGTTTAAATCCATGGCAAATGTGAAGATATGGCTGCTGGCTTCACACGTATCAGATAAGTATTATGATGGTTTGTGGCTATTTTTGACCAGCATGGGTGTCAGGCAACCAGCAGAGATCGCCGAGTATGTTCAGATCGAAACAATGCAGAAAGCAGAGTGAATAAACACTTACTCACTTACTTTCTTAACTGCTTATCCAATTAGGGTTTGCACTGGAGCCTATCCCAGCTTTTCAATGGGCACACAGTAACACCCTGGACAGGGCGCCAGTCCATCGCAGGGCAGACACACGTACACACACACACACACACACCCATTCACCTATAGAGCAATTCAGTGTCTCCAATTAACCTGACTGCATGTGTTTGGACTGTGGGAGGAAACCGGAGCCTCCGGAGGAAACCCACGCAGACATGGGGAGAACATGCATCTTCTTGCTGTGAGGTGACAGTTAGGGGTGGGCGATATAATATCGTTCACGATAATACCGGTATAGTTGTAAATTCGATATGGTTTTTGCCATATCGCGATATTGTTAGCAAACAAGCGCGACACTCGCTCTCAAGCACGTAACAGGGAAATAATGGACAGAGTGTAGTACTGGAGTTAGCACCGAGGACAAACTAGTCCCTAAAAGCCGAGCTACATCACTAGTGTGGAAGTTTTTCAGATACAGAAGGTCGGACAAAACGTGCAAAAATACTGTAACGACAAAAGGTGGCAACACATCAACTTTATTTCAGCACCTAAAGCAAAAGCACCCACGTGACTACGAGGAGTGTCTGTCACTGCGTGAGACAGAGAATGATGTGAGAACAAAAACTGTCAGTGAACGAACAGAATACACAGGTTACCACACAGGTTACCACACAGGTTACCATCTGAGAATGTTTAAAACACAAAAGCGCTAAGCGGAACACTTTCCTTCACATATGAGCATGGAAACTGAATCACTGAGTCAATGAGTCAGAAACAACTCTTTTCAGACGAATTATTCATTGGAATCGAATCAGAAAACTGTGCTCTTATCTATGGTAAAGATTCATTCGTTTTGCTCACTCTGTGGGCAAAACAACTCTGGTTCAAGAGATTCAGATGTATAAACCAATCAGAACTTCGAATTCAGATTCTGGGCGGAATTTCAAGCTCTCTTTTCATTGGTTGCTGTATAATTGACAGCTATTCATTTTGCAATGATAGCAAAGCACGATCAAATATTAATCAGGATTTTTTCGATGCTCATTTATTTGAAGTAAAACGGACAGTATAAATGTGATTGTGAGATTCTGCTGGTTTGTTTAATATAAATGTTGTCAATATGAATACAAATACAGCCTGTAATAATACAAAAAACACTGTAATTAGTCAGAATTTATCAGAACTACAATGTTTTGTGTTTTTAAGAGAACTTATAAACATTATAAGGTAAAATACGACCAGTGGTCTGCCATTGTACTTTAAGTTTACATTATATCGTATCGTATATCACCACTTCTCAAAAGCATATCAAGATCTGAGTTTTTTAGCCATATCGTCCAGCCCTACTGGAAGTGATGCTTAATTTAATGTACTGTACATTTAGTAACATTTGTACCTTAGACTTCCTGAGTGTCTGCAAAACAAAGGTGTTTTTAAAATAAACTTTTTAAAAAAGTGTTCTTATATATCGCTAGTGAATATCGTTATTGCAAAAATATCCCAAAATATTGTGATATTATTTAAAGGCCATATCGCCCACCCCTAGTGACAGTGCTACCTACCGAGACACTGTACCGCCCTGTGCTGTGAATATTATTATTGTAATTCCAATCTATTTGTATCCAGTTCCCCATCTATAACTTTAGACCTCCACCATGACCAGTGAGAACTTCAGATTATCACACGCTCCCTCCAACACATGCTCAGTCACTGACTGCTTCCTTTCATCTGCCAGAGACAGAGTCAGACAGAGAGTGAATGACTAATTTGTTTGCTATGATTGTCACTTCACGTTGTCATACCTTAAAAAGTAGTTTCGGGAATTGACTTGTTTTCTGAAAACTTAGAATTTAAGTAAAGTCAACTTACTTCATGTTGAATTACTAAAAAACATTTTGTGTAGGACTGACAAACAAAAGACAGCTACTACTGAACACAGACCCAGGCTTTGGTATTTGAATCTGGTATGCTGAACCTCAACGAAAGGACTCTTAAGAAAAGCATGTAGCTTAATTTAATTAAACCATTTAATGTAATATTCCTCAGGACACTTGAGATTTGTTTAATCGTTTCAACCACAAAGTAAAAAATAAAACACGACACAGACCACATGTTATTGCTACTAAAACATCAAAATTGATTAGTGTATAAGAAAATGTAAGTAAATATGTCTTCAAAATAAACAGCTGTTGAACTGTAAGATGTTGAACTGTGAATGCTGGGAGACCTATGCAAATTCGAAAAAAAAAAAAAAGTAGAGTAAATGAGATTCTGTTTAATCGGTTTCATTTATTTAATCATTTATATGGCCGCTCAGGTGGCGCAGCGGTAAAACATGCTAGCACACCAGAGCTGACATTTTGAACTCATCGGTTTGAAACTCGGCTCTGTCATCCGGCAGACTGGGCACCTTAATGAACAATGATTGGCTGATTGACAGGGTGGGAGCTGGAGCAGGCTGGCTGGTTGATGGCGCCTGCACAGAGTCAAGGAATAAAGCCTTGATCAGGGTGTGGCTCTCTGTACACATAGCTGATCCGCATACGAACTTGCCTCGTGTGGGTAAAAAGATGCAGTCGGCTACTGCGCATGTGTTGGTCAGTCTCGCTGTCCTCAATCAGGAATGGGGATCAACATTGGTCAGAGAGGAGGCGTAATGCAATCAGTTAATTGGAAACGACTAGATTGAGAGGAAAAATGCAAAAAAAAAAAATATATATATAGTAATTTATACTTGTGGGTCCTGTGAAAGTCCTGACCATTAACGATCAGCATGAAAGGGGGCCAACAAAGTATGCAGAGAAACAGATAGACTACAGTCAGTAATTGTAGAACTACAAAGTGCTTCTATATGGTAAGTGGAGCTGATAAAATGGACAGTGAGTGTTGAAACAAGGAGGTGGTTTTAATGTTATGGCTGATTGGTGTATAGTGTATTAAAAAATGTAGAAATGTGAGGGTTTTTATCTATTTTTATTTGTCTTGGAAATAAACTAATTAAAACAATTTATAAGAAAAGCGAAGTATAAAACTACTGGTGAACATCAAAACTCAAAATTCAGAATGATTGTGAATGGTTGTAATGTAAGAAGCTTATAAATAAATACAAGGAAGAAAAGTTATTTGGTAAAGCCACCCGTCAGTCTGGCCAGCTGGCCAAGAAACTGCCAGAACTCCAGAAAGCTTAGCTCTCCATCGTTGTTTTCATCCACGGAGCTCATAAGCTTTTCAACAGTAGATGACTCACTGACATTCTGCAGAAGAGGAAAAAAATAATTACACAGAAGACTGTAATTTAAAACATCTTTTTCTGCTGGTGCTAAAGAGCTCTTTTTGTAAGCCTAGAATTACAGGCCACACAAACTCCTCTTCTCAACTGTTCACGATGACTTTTTACTGTGACTATTTACAGTGGAAAAAATATTTGTATCTGTATCTGTCATTGCATATTCACCACAATAAACAGTCTCATACTACACAAAGAAAGAATACACATATAATAAAAAACAGTAAAAAATACTAATAAAAAGTGTGTGCAGCTATATGAAAATATACTTTTAAATAAATAACTTATTTAAGTAGAGTTGCAAGGTTTTTTTTTCTTTGTGCCAGTATAAATAAGGTTAGTTTGGCAAGTTAGTTTCGACACCTTTTTAACCATATATAGAACATAGTTTTTCCCCAAGGTTAAATAAACACCAAAGTGATATTGTATGCTGACAAAAATGGGTCCGGATGGAATCCAAAAATCATCAAAAACAGGTCTGCTTTAGAAACTTAGAAACTGCTTACTCATGGTAACTTTGTCCACTGCCAATCAAGCTTCACATTGCACTGAGCTCAAAGGCCAGCATGTAATTGAGAAGCATTTGTAAAGTTTGATAATTCTGACAAATTTTCTGCCTCTGTTCCTTAGCAATAAACCACTGTATAGTCATTGAGTGCAGTAAAATAAGCCTTATATATACTGTATATATATATATATATATGGGCACACATATCTGTTAGTCACTGATGAGGTATAAGGAGTCCAAAAAGGTATATGACAGAACTTTTTTATTTTAAGTTTTTCACCCAATTCTCCCCCCAATTTAGTCATATCCAATCATCATATGGCATTATGCTTCCTCTCAACTGATGTTGACCTCCACCCTGATTGAGAAGAGCCGTGACAAACATATGCCCCCTCTGACATGTGTGCAGTAGCCAACTGCATCTTTTCACCTGCACAAGGCAAGTTCATATGGATCAGCTTTTTGTACGGAGAGACACACCCTGATCCACATTATCCCTCGACATCAGTCAGCCAGCAGAGGTCGTAATTGCATCAGTAATGAGGAATCCCCTCCAGCACCCTGCCCTTGAACAACAGCCAATCGTTGTTCATGTAGGCGCCCAGCCTGCCGGATGGCAGAGCCGAGTTTCGAACCGACAAGTTCGAAATGTCAGCTCTGGTGTGCTAGTGTGTTTTTACCACCTGAGCGCCATTCAGAATTTTTATAACACCAAATTACTAATATAGCATATTTAGCATAACTACTATTATCCAGTCATGCCATGACATATTGTACATCTCTAACAAGTGTATAAATATCTTTGACTTTAACTGTACAAACATTTTAAAAAAAATTTTAATTTTTTTTTTCCTTACTACTGTGTCTTAATAAACACTGCTGCCAGTTGTTGCCTCAATGGCCAATGATGACTGCAGGCCAGTACATACCTCATTCTTTATTTTAGTTTAATTTTATTAGGAATTTAACGTCATGTTTTACACACTTTGGTTACATTCATGACAGGACAGGTACTGTAGGACTGGTTACACAAGATTCATCAGTTCAAGTTTAATATCAAACACAGTCACAGGCAATTTTGTATCTCTAATTTACCTCACTTGCATGTCTTTTGACTGTGGGAGGAAACCTGACATACCTCATTCAACATGTCTAAAGCTGCTGGCTGGTTCTTTTCAGCAACCAGCACTGGGTTCTTACAAAAAGTAATGCTATGCACTATGTGAGCTCTCCACCACTCATGTAGGCCTGTCGACCAGTACCAGAGATTTCATATCGCAGAGGCAGCAAGAAGAAACTACATTAAACGGCCAAAACTGCATCTGGAGGATGCTTAGCCGGGTAAATAGAACTTGAGAACATGAGTACCGCGCATTGATGAGCTAGTGTAGTAGACCGCATTGCCACCCAAGTGATCTGTATTGTACATGTACATTTTCTTTAGCTACGACTTCTGGGATTTCTTGAATTATCAGACTCTTCTAGTCATTCCACAAAACATTAATTGGGGTAATGTCTGGACCCAGACTGGAGGCCAGTTTTCTGCTCAAAAGTCTATATATCTAGCAAAATAATATAACCACATAAATCTTGTTTAAGTGTTTCTTTTTAAATCATTATTTTTAAAAATATAAAGTATAATCTCAATCATAGCCATGCTATTTTTTTGAGTGCATTGTACACGAGGGGTCATAAGGTTGCTATACACTGCCCCCTGGTGACTCCAAGCTGCCACTACCATTATTTTGCCAATCCTGATACTGTATAAGAAACTGCCAAAAGTCACGTGATCCTTCTAGGTTGGTATGTGGTTCAGAAAAGTATTCCACACTTTTGCTAATACTGCCAGGCCCCTAAAGTTTAAGAACCACCATTCTCTGCCACCTCAATAAATACAAACAGAAAATACCATCTTAAAGCACAACATTTGATTTGTAGTGCTCTACACTGCACCTGGTTATCATTATACACAAGAGTTCATGAAAAGATTCAGTGAGCATCTTTAAAGTTTGTTCAACAGCTTAGATTTTTACTTTAAACATACCTTGACGAAGTTTGGGAGCTGGCAAGTGAGCAGGTTCTGCAATTCATCTTTGCTTAGAGTGTCTGCTGATCCTTCCTTCCCAGCAAAAGCCTTAAACTGGGACAGTATAATGTTGATTGCAGCCTCCATTGAATGAATCAATGCTTGTGGCAGACAAGAAGGCTAAAGAACAGCAATTAAGCATGTTTATTAGTTTATTTAGAAATAAAGTACCCCTTAACACTCACTCACTGTCTTAACCGCTAATCTAATCAAGGTTGCCTGTTGCTGGAGCCTATCCCAGCTTTTCAATGGGCGCAAGGCACACAGTAACACCCTGGACGGCGCGCCAGTCCATCACAGGGCAGACACACATACACACACTCATACACACACCCATTCACCTATAGGACAATTCAGTGTCTCCAATTAACCTGACTGTGGGAGGAAACCGGAGCTCCCGAAGGAAACCCACGCAGACAGGGGAGACCGCCCCGCCTGGGTATCGAACCCAGGACCTTCTTGCTGTGAGGCGACAGTGCCACCATGCCGCCCACCCCTTAACATGTATTTATTAATTCCTCTTTAAACGTGCTGCATGTTTGTTAGGTTTGCAGGTTTAAGGATATACCCTGTATAAAGTGACATACCCATCAGACAGCATCACACTCACATATAGGGGTGAATTAGACAGGTTCTGCTATGTACTGGCATTTTTCAAACATGATAGGAAACTGGAGTATCTGGAGGAAATCCTATGTACAGGTAGAACATGCTAAATTTACACAAACAGTCTCCAGAAGTAGAGCCGGAACCTGGATCACTGGAGCTATGCAGTGCAAATGCTACATGCTGTTCCTCCATGTCCATGTACTGCATTTTAAACCATATATATAATAAAATATGTATAATATCTCTCTAAAGAAAATTCTAAAAATGGCCCAGAAACATCAGTACACACTGGAAAAATCCCAGAATCTAAAAATATTTAATGCCAGATAAAATATTCTTACAGGACACAAATGACTATATAACATTTGCTTGTGCATGGCTGCTTCACTTTACCAAATACTGTTAGCTCTGGTACCCTCCGGTGGCCATGTGTACCCCCCTACTGATATTTTTTTCCATCGTCTTGACAGCAGTATGGGGAATCTCTTCAATTATGACTGTGCACAGTGCAAGGTCCATAAAGACATGGTTTACTAAGCTGGTTGTGGTTAAACTTCAGTGACTTCAGTGGGATGAGCATAGGTGGGTACCGCTGCTGCCTCACAGCAGAAAGGGCCTGGGTTCAATTCCCAGTCCGGTCTTGTGGAGTTTCCATGCTACCTTTGAGTTTGCATGGTTTTATGCTGGGTGCTCTGGCTTCATCACACAAGTCCAAAGACATGCAGTCAAGCCAGTTGGAGCTGTGTGTGTGTGTGTGTGTGTGTGTGTGTGTGTGTGTGTGTGTGTGTGTGTGTTTCTGCCCTGTGATAAACTGGCGACCTGTCCGAGGTGTTTTCAGCCTTTCGCCCTATGAACAGACCCACTGCCAGTCTAACATTAGTTGAACTACAAAAACTCAAACATAAAGTCTTACTCATAAACACAAACCTTACAGAAAGCCTTCCTAGACGCTAGTAGAGGCTGCTTTAGCTGCACACTATTTCCTGGACCTGGACCTTGACCACACAAAGGCACAGTCATGATGCATAAGACAAAGGGCTATTTCCAAAGTCTTGCCGCAAAGTTAAAAGCAAACAATTTCTTTCATATAACTGAATTTATAAACACATCTCAGCAATGGGTGTGGTTAAAAAGTCAAAAAAATAGAAGGATGTCCCCAAACTGTTGGATATGTAGTGTATATTACACAATGGTAAAAAGTCAAGACAAATTTAAACTGCCATACATGATAAGATATAAAACACAGTAAAAATGAATAAAAGTGATTTTAATAAGAGAGACTCACCTGAGAAAGATTCCTGCAGATGATGGTAGCAGAACTACACATGGACAGATACTGTTCTTTGACCTTCTGTTTATATCTCCTGTAATTTTCCAAATATGTAATGCAATTGATCATTAACAGTGATTTCTTCACCATGACTAGTTTGCTCTCTGTTCTCAGATTGCACATGTTTTCCATGATGCCCAAGTTAAGGAAAAAAACTGTTTTAATTATTTAAAACTCTCTGTAAATGATTTAATATAGGTTTTGATCTGCATGTCTGTAAAGCTTTTGTTTAACCTCTTTTCACTTTGCGATTAAGTATCTGTAGCTGTAGTGTAAGCCATATTTATTTATTTAATTATAAGACAATACTAGCAAATTCTTAAGGTAAAAAACACTTAAAGCTTTTGGTCACCTATATATGGATGCCCATATTTTTGCATACAACTATATTGTTACTTTTAATTTTGTTTACCTCTTGTTTCAGAATATAGCAAACCATACATTTCTTTACATTTAAAAATGATGTTTTAAATGAATTTCCACTCAGTGTATGTTTTAATCTGTGTAGGGCGATACACAAAATACCAACAAAAAATTCCTGAACATCTGTTGGCATACACTACATGGCCAAAAGTATGCAGGATCCTTCCTTCCCAGCAAAAGCCTTAAACTGGGACAGTATAACGTTGATTGCAGCCTCCATTGAATGAATCAATGCTTGTGGCAGACAAGAAGGCTAAAGAACAGCAATTAAGCATGTTTATTAGTTTATTTAGAAATACATATTTTTCACATTTTTTATTGTTGCACTGTAGTACACTTTATAATTTATACTTTATAGTTGATACTTTATAATTAATCTAAAGATGCATGAGTACCGATACTGGTATCAGGTATTTGCCTGGGGGTGTGTGCTGGAGCCTATCCCAGCTTTTCAATGGGCGCAAGGCACACAGTAATACCCTGGACGGGGCACCAGTCCATCACAGGGCAGACACAAATACATACATACACACACACTCATACAAACCCATTCACCTACAAAACCCACGCAGACAGGACCCGGACCACCCCGCCTGGGGATCGAACCCAGGACCTTCTTGCTGTGAGGCAACAGTGCTACTCACTTAGCATCTGTTGGCATACACTACATGGCCAAATGTAGTTCCGGTACTATACGGAACACAACTCAACGCTGATTGGACTACGATATTCAGAGGCAAGACAGACTGTCCAGAACAGTCACAGCTAGTTTAACACTGGTTGAATGTGATAGAAAAATTTCTTCCCTTTCGCCCTTCGGTGGTGTGTCGCTCAATCGCCCTAAGGAACAAGCCGCCCATGGGGGGAACCTTATTGAAAATTTCAAATAAATTCTTATTGAAATGTTGAAATGCTTATACTAGCAGGATTTGCACTTCTTTTTTCTGAAATGAATAATGACATTGCACCATTTTGCCCTTATGTATTTTAATTTGAATGTATACTCAGTACATCTAGATCTTATCATACACACAGATCCAAGTAATTTAAGAACTTAAGAAAGTTCTTAAAAAAGAAAGAAAAAAGAAAAAAAGTTTCCCTACTTTCTTTTAACCACAAATAGCTATAATCAATGTGTATACTATAGAACACACTGACCAAATAATTTCTTTTAGTTTATATGTTTTTAGGTATTTTAAGTGAATGCAATTTTTTTGAAGACCAAGAAACTAAATTTCATGACAGCTTTGCAGTTAACAATGTTAAATTGGTGCTCATGTGGCTTAACCTTTAACCCACCATAACAAGCTTTAGCAGTGGAAAGTTGCTGTACATATACGACTGACTGTGTCCGAGAAAGGAAAAGCGAAATGAGAATTCACCTACTTTGACTTCTACTGTCTAGTCAAAGCGACAACGCGAGTTGTTTGCAGTTCTCCTTGACCAGCGTGGATGTCATGCATGAGGAAAGGTTGGCAATGCAGTAGAGGGAGGAAATACAACTATTAAAAAAATAAATAAATTCATAAAAAATAATGCTGAAGAGACATTTGGTTCAAATATGGAAAAGCATCAGACTTAAATAAGAGAAAGAAAACCATAGGAACAATTACAGTGTATGAAACTGTATAATTTTGCATACTAAGATAGATTTTTTGTTAGCAATAAGCCATAAACATTCGTGTTTTTCTGTGTATAATGTATCACTTACCCTACTTTCACCAGACAGCATGAATGTAAACAATTAACACTGTTCACATTATCCATCATCCTCATTCATCTACTGCAGGTTTAAAATTAACCCATATTTCCACCTGCATGCATGATTCTTTTGATAAAACTGTCACTAACCACCCTTACAAAAACAGAACTACACATGATTACAGCTTTGCACATCCATCCGCACATTTTTTATTGTTGCACTGTAGTACACTTTATAATTTATACTTTATAGTTGATACTTTATAATTAATCTAAAGATGCATGAGTACCGATACTGGTATCAGGTATTTGCCCGATACCGCGCTCATTAACTTGTACTCGTACTCGCAAACGAGGCTCCGATACTAAACATCCGATACCGTGTGCCTAGTGCGCGTTATGCATAGTTCACACTACACCATTTTTGCCCTGATTTTCGCTCGGTGACTGGTCGGCACTCGGGAGCAACTCGGGAGCAACTCAGCAGGAGCAACTCGGCGATCAAAACTTGGCTCTTGATCGCCAAGTGTGAACTATCCAACAACTCGATCCGACCGGCTCGCCGAGTTTTCTAGCACGTCAGATCAGAGCGGTAGAGAGAATCTACGGCTCTGCGTCAGATATCTGATCTGAGATGTGCGACTGGGAATGAGTGACATGTCGAACAGCCAAGTAGAACGCAGGATACGGTGTGAGGGGAAACACAGGAGAGGAGTGTAAACAGGTGGGAGAGGGGGATAATATAGTTTATATCAGAATACACCGGCACACACACACGTTTTACAGTATTTCTGACCTGATCGTTCTCTACAAAACATAACAACAAAACACCAACATTGCAAAAATATTTATTAACCTCCAACTCACTATAGAACAATCCATGCTATTCGTGTTGCCAAATCCACTCAGATTCATTTATTTTTCCTCCTTGATTTCATCACGTCAGCGCACAAACACTTTGATCACTCGCTACTTGTTGACGTGCATTTTTGGACGTGGTATCATTAAACTTCTCGTCACTTCTCACGTGTGTTTTTGTTTAAAAAAAACGGTATTCTAAATAGGTATTGGTATCGGTATCAGTATCGGCAAGTACAAAAATACATGTACTTGTACTCGGTTGGGAAAAAATGGTATAGATGCATCCCTAAATTAATCTATACCAGCCTTACGATAGATACCAAAATAACACCTCTATATGTACCCACAGGCCCTGTTGTTGTACTTGTTTGTATAATGTGAATCTTTATAGTGTGTACTATTACTTTTGATCTATGTAACTTGCTACTGCAGCCTTAATTTCCTTCGGGATTAATAAAGTATCTGTCTGTCTATCCATCCATCCATCCAACCATCCATCCATCTATCTATAATTATATACATGACAATGTTGCCTATAAGCAGCCCTTAACAACTGGTGTTGGTCCAATCTAGTTGCTTTTTTCCAGCTGGTCTTCCAGTCTGACCTGCTAAAGCATCTTAACCAGCATCCACAATTACTTTAAAAATATCACAGAAAGGCTGAAATGCAGGAATGAAGGTATAATAACAAATAAAATGAAGCTACCCAGACAAAACATGAAATATTTTGGGTTCCTACTGTTTGCAGTAAAATAAAAGTCAACGTAAATTTAAGAAACACATTGCACGCACGTATGCACGTTTTCCATACTGTCTCAACTTGGGTTGTACTTGTTTGTTGGTTTTTATTAAGTTTGGTACTTATTAAGTACGTTTTAAAAATGTAAGTTATTTGTCAAACACACACATTTGTTGCCTGTGGAAAACAATGAATGTGGGTTAAATAATTTTGCAAGGCACTACATTTAACCAAATATTACTTGTAGATGTTATACATTTCATAACAAAGCAATAAGCAAAAAGATTATAACATGAAAAAAGAACATACAGGAAAAAAGAAAAACCAAAAAGAAACTACAATTGTTGAACCAGAAGGCCACTGCAAAAATAAAATTAAACTAGAATGCATTTCTGCTGTTAAATTTGTTTAGTTTGTTTAGTTGAGAGCTTGGGTGGCACTGTGGGTGAAATTCAAATTCCAATCTCAGCAGTGCTACCAACCTGGTCGAGCGTCCAACAGATACAATAACTTGTGTTTGAGGAGGCAAAGATCAGGCACTGTCTGTAATCTCTGTCACTGTAATATGCAATCTCCATGTCTCACTGAGGCATGAGGCATGGGAGAGGTCAGTCCTTGGTCCTCCTGTGGCCAGGTAATGGTGAGAGTGGTAAAGCATTGCCATACGCAACATGGAATTGGAAACGAATAGATTGTGGTGATAAAAGGGAGTAAAATCAACAACAAACAACATTGTTTGTTACATCTTCTGTTAAATCTATTATAGGTTTAAAACAGAATATTCAAACAAATAATGGATTAAATAGCTTTTTTTAATAAATCATTTTTTAATTCTTAGAAATTGTAACTGGAAGCATGGTTGTGTTTGTGTAACTAAATCTAAAATCTAAATTAATTAAATCTCAATTCACAAAACTTAACATTTAATAACACCAAATTAACTAAGCAAAATATATTTACACCCTAGTTGCTAACCTTATTATTGTTATTTGCAAGGAGGAACTGAAGAAGAAGGCTGTATTCTGTGATACCTTAATTTCCAAATGTAGAAATGTGGTTGCTGTCGGTGCGCTTGATAACCATGAAAAATTCACTGCATGCACAGCAATTAATAGTAACAACTTTAAACAATTTAGAATCTGGAATTTCATGTAATGTTAAAACATTAAACATGGGATGCAACTCTGTGTAGGCTATCCAGACAGTGTGCTTTAATACATGTGAAGGATTTAATCTCAAGACCTTTAAAACTTACAAGACAAAGCACTATTGCGTCTAGAATGCTCTGTATGTATGCACTGATGAAACAGACTACCCTGGCTTGCTTTTTGTGTTCCATTTAATTAAAAAATGTGTTCACTGAGGCTATGTTCAAAGCTCTATGAAGTTCTGTCTCACCAAATCTGGCAAACTGTCTTTATGGACCTTGCTTTGTGCACAGTAGGCTGAAACAGGAGGGCTTCCCCAAACTGTTGCCACATATAACATTGAGTCAATGCTGTGTAGAGTTTGCATGTTTTCCCTGTGTCTGTATGGGTTTCCTCTGGGAGCTATGGTTTCCTTCCAAAATTCCCCTAGATTTGAGTAACTGTGTATGAGTGTGTTTGCCCTGTGATAGATTGGTGACCGGCTCGGGGTGTTTGCTACCTTTGCTACATTTGAATGAATCACCTGTACTCCCAAGTGCTGTGGTGTCCACATACTTTTGGCAATATGCAAAGTGCATACATATGTGCATACCTCTTTGAATTGGTAAAAAATTTTTATGGATTCTGAATATTCGATTTAAAAACACGTCTTTAGTTGCTTGTGGCTGTAACCATCAGTTCTCAGCAGCATCCTGTAGAGAAGTAGGGGGAAGAAATATATAGACCTTTAGATAGTAACAGGCTGCACTCAGTATATACTCCATAACATTAAAACCACCTCCTTGTTTCTACACTCATCGTCCATTTTATCAGCTCCACTTACCATATAGAAGCACACTAGTTCTACAATTACTGACTGTAGTCCATCTGTTTCTCTACATACTTTCTTAGCCTGCTTTCACCCTGTTCTTTAATGACCAGGACCCCCATAGGACCACCACAGAGCAGGTATTATTTAGGTGGTGGATCATTCTCAGCACTGCAGTGACACTGACATGGTGGTGGTGTGTTAGTGTGTGTTGTGCTGGTATGAGTGGATAAGACTCAGTAATGCTGATGGAGTTTTTAAACACCTCACTGTCCCTGCTGGACTGAGAGTAGTCCACCAACCAAAAATATCCAGCCAACAGCGCCCCGTGGGCAGCATCCTGTGACCACTGATAAAGGTCTAGAAGATGACCAACTCAAACAGCAGCACTAGATGAGCGATCGTCTCTGACTTTACATCTACAAGGTGGACCAACTAGGTAGGAGTGTCTAATAGAGTGAACAGTGAGTGGACTTGGTATTTAAAAACTCCAGCAGCGCTGCTGTGTCTGATTTACTCATACCAGCACAACACACACTAACACACCACCACCATGTCAGTGTCACTGCAGTGCTGAGAATGATTCACCACCTAAATAATACCTGCTCTGTGGTGGTCCTGTGGGGGCCCTGACCATTAAAGAACAGGGTGAAAGCAGGCTAAAAAGGTATGTAGCAGTAATTGTAGAACTACAAAGTGCTTCTATATGGTAAGTGGAGCTGATAAACTGGACAGTGAGCGTAGAAACAAGGAGGTGGTTTTAATGTTATGGCTGATCGGTGTATACTGTATACTGCATACTGCATACAATAATGGAGAGCAGTGTGTGACTCTCTGTATGTGATACTGCCCTCTGTGAAACACAGTGTGTGGTAGGTGAAAAGAAGTGGCTGTGACTGCGCTTGTGTAGGAGGATGCACATGATAGCCTGTTCTCCTTGGTTGGTGTGGGGGTTTGCAGTGGCAGAGGAAAAATTCAACTGGGGAATTGGATATGACTAGTTTGGGAGAAAAAATTAAATCAAAATAAACAGGATGTTTAACAAGCTCATGATCAGATGCCCACTACTTTTGGGCATATAGTGTAGGTAATGGTTTTGGATCGCTAATTATCGCACATAACGAGGCTATGAATTATTAATTACCGTCTCTCCATCAGCTATGTTTTGCCTCAGTCTTTCCCAGAAGTGAGTCCTCTCTGCTTCGTCCTGTGGCCAGTCCAGATATGTACGTGATTTTACCAGCTTAGCCAGTCTGTGAATAGAAATAACACTGTTTAATATTTACAATTATAGTATTTCTTTATATATATACGTATATATATATACATACTGGTGCTGGTCATAAAATTAGAATATCATGAGAAAGTTGATTTATTTCAGTAATTCCATTCAAAAAGTGAAACTTGTATATTATATTCATTCATTACGCACAGACTGATATATTTCAAATGTTTATTTCTTTTAATGTTGATGATTATAACTGACAACTAATGAAAACCCCAAATTCAGTATCTCAGAAAATTAGAATATTACTTAAGACCAATACAAAAAAAGGATTTTTTGAAATGTTGGCCAACTGAAAAGTATGAACATGAAAAGTATGAGCATGTACAGCACTCATTACTTAGTTGGGGCTCCTTTTGCCTGGATTACTGCAGCAATGCGGCGTGGCATTGAGTCCATCAGTCTGTGGCACTGCTCAGGAGTTATGAGAGCCCAGGTTGCTCTGATAGTGGCCTTCAGCTCTTCTGAATTGTTGGGTCTGGCATATCGCATCTTCCTCTTCACAACAATAGATTTTCTATGGGGTTAAGGTCAGGCGAGTTTGCTGGCCAATTAAGAACAGGGATACCATGGTCCTTAAACCAGGTACTGGTAGCTTTGGCACTGTGTGCAGGTGCCAAGTCCTGTTGGAAAATGAAATCTGCATCTCCATAAAGTTGGTCAGCAGCAGGAAGCATGAAGTGCTCTAAAACTTCCTGGTAGACGGCTGCGTTGACCTTGGACCTCAGAAAACACAGTGGACCAACACCAGCAGATGACATGGCACTCCAAACCATAACTGACTGTGGAAACTTTACACTGGACCTCAAGCAACGTGGATTCTGTGCCTCTCCTCTCTTCCTCCAGACTCTGGGACCTTGATTTCCAAAGGTAATGCAAAATTTACTTTCATCAGAGAGCATAACTTTGGACCACTCAGCAGTCCTTTTTGTCTTTAGCCCAGGCGAGACGCTTCTGACGCTGTCTCTTGTTCAAGAGTGGCTTGACACAAGGAATGCGACAGCATTAAAAGAAATAAACATTTGAAATATATCAGTCCAGTCTGTGTGTAATGAATGAATATAATATTCAAGTTTCACTTTATGAATGGAATTACTGAAATAAATCAACTTTTTCATGATATTCTAATTTTATGACCAGCAACAGTTTATATATACAGTATATATATATATATATATATATATACTGTATATATATATATATATATATATATATATATATATATATATATACTATATATATATATTCCTCAATTTTTTCAATTCCATATGGCAGTTCACTTGCTGCATGCGCCACCCCCATACTGGCTGAGGACAGCCACAGACTCTGTTTACCTGTCAGCACCAGACTATCAAAGAAAACTGTACTTTATATGGAGAGTCACGCTATGCCCTTAGTAAATCATCCACCACTCATGCAAGCTCCTCAACCAGACTACAGTGCAATGAAGCCTTATCAATCTCCCTTCTTCCAATTGTTGTATTTTTGTTGTATTTTTCAAGGCCAGTTGTGCCTGTTGGACATCCAGCCTTATCAAACACTACACAAACACTACATGGCCAAAAGTATGAGGACACCCCTCCTAATTATTAAGTTTCGGTGTTTTAGCCACACCCATTACTAAAAGTGTTTATTAAAAGTCCACATACTTTCAGCCGTACAGTGTATGACTGAAGTACATTTGTTCCAAGATCATTTAAAACAGAAATGTGACACATATTGATTGGATCCTCAGCATGTAGTACTTCTCACATGTAGTACATGTAGTATCCAACCTCAGTTACAACACAACAGCACTGAGTCTTTATGTGTGAACAATATCACTGCTTAATTATCATGTTATTATAGTATCACAATAATGTCAATGGTCTTACCGGTGAAAAGCACTCAGCTCGAAGGGCGAGATGCGCTCAAGAAAGATGAGAATGAGTCGATGTTTTTCTTCTTCCAGCAACCGATACGTGGCCACTCGCATCTCAAAACTGCACCAGTCGCTCCGCAGATACTGACGACTAAGTACACAGACTGTCCGCCGGCTTTCGTAGATGCAATCGCCAATGTTATCCATAATTCCTTTTCCAACCTAAACAGAAAACTTATGTTTACACATGGACAAGGCACACATTCATTCAATATTTATTTATTTTATTAGGATTTTAACGTTATGTTTTACACTTTTTTTTACATTCATGACTGGACAGGTAGTTACAGGTTACACAAGTTTCATCAGTTCAGGTTCAATGTCAAACACAGTCACAGACAATTTTGTATCTCCAATTAACCTCACTTGCATGTTTTTGGACTGTGGGAGGAAATCAGAGCTCCAGGAGGAAGGCCATGCAGAAAGGACCCAGACTGCACCTGGAAATCGAACCCAGGACCTTCTTGCTGTGAGGCAACAGCGCTACCCACTAAGCCACCATCAGGTTAATGTAGACTCTTAATGTTTTTAAAGAAGAGTTACAAACATACTTTAACAAATTCACTTAACTGGACAGTAAATATGCTGTCTTTATTAATTAAAATAAATGTAACATATTCAGAATAGATTTGGATATGACCAAGCAACATGTTTTAGAACTATGGGCATTATTATAATGTGACCCCACTTTCTTCTAAGAGACATTTTTCACTATACTGAAATGTCCATGGGAATTTGTGCCTATTTAGTTGAAAAAGCATTTTGATGTTGAATTAAAGGGCCTGGTTCACAATCGACAATTCAATTAATCCAAAAGGTGTTTAAAGGTTAGAGTCAGGCCAATAGAGTTCAGCTTGATCATCTGTTGGAAATGTTGTGACTGATCGGCCAGCTGTACTGCTGGGGATGTAAGTGGTGATTAAGCTGTACAAACTCTATTTAATACTAGCCACCTTACGGAAGCTCTGTTGGCCAAAACAAGAATTTGATTTGTGGTATGCATAAAGGTCCATTTATGGTCAGTACGGTGTACCTTTGGGGTCTGTGTACCTTTGGTCATTTAATTTTCATTTCGAAAACCATTACTGAAAAACAGGAAATGGGCCATTTCTGGTTTTGGTTCCATTGTCAGTGAAAAAAAAATAGCTTCCTTTTACAGTTTTACAAACTGACCACAGAATCAAATAACAAACCAAAATGAAATAAAGGATAGTATTTTATTTATTTAATTTTTTACTTTACTATCACTGCAACAGGAAATAAATGCACAATGTGCATGTAAGTTACTGAAGCATAGAATGCAGGCTTATAACATACATGTGGCAATTAAAAAAACAAAGATGCATCAACTGTTGTTCTGACATAGTAGTAAGCTATTTTAATTTTGTATAGGTGTTCATATATTTGCTCTGGCTGCAAAATAAATTAATTGATATGGGGAAGGGATTCCCAAACTAGACTCTATCCTTCAATGGGGGACATCAGTGTTCACCAGGACAAGGACAAGAGTTGGGAACCACTGCTTTAGTTGATATAGGTTTGGATAGGCTATAGCCCAATGACGTTCAGTTCCAGTCCTGGAGACATGCTGTCCTGTAGAGGTTCATGAAATTCTTAGCCCAGTACACTTGATCAGGTTCATGAAGAGTTTCACAATTTCCTCATAAATTAGAAACTGTGCAGGGCTGTGGGTCCCCATGACTGGCATTAAAACATCACTGCTATAGCCTACACCCATCTCCCCACCCCTCTTACAGCTACTCACCCCCTAAAAACTGTCGCTACTGTACAAATGCCCATTTAATTTTTGAACTGCAACATATATGTATTGTTCCCATATTCTGTGCTTTAGTCACCATACGTGCCCACTGCACATTTACTTCCAGTTAAAGTTATGGGAAATAAAGACGAATAAAATATGATCCTTTATTCCATTTTTGTTTGTTTATTTGATTTTGTGATCAGTTTGTGAAATTGTTAAATGAAGCTTTGTTTACCCGGACAATAACAAAACCAGCAACGAGAAACGGCCCATTTTCCTGTTTTGCTATGAAGTTTTTTGAAATTAAAATCAAATGACAAAACGTACATGGACCTTAAATCCTTTCAGTTAACCTGTTTAGACTAAACAAGTATAAATGTTCAGTTCCATTACTAAAGACCAAAACATTCTGATATGTTACGGGTCAAACAGTGGTTAAACACACTAGCAAATCTCAGCTTTGCTACATGTACAATGATTGGCTTGTCCGTTGGGTCGGATGCCTCTGCTGGCTGATCGATGGTGTCTGCACAGAGACAGGGATAATGAAGATCAGTGCGTGACTCTCCATAGACAAGACTGAGCCCCATATGAACTCGCAGGTGAAAAGATGCAGTCAGCTACCGCACACTTGTCTGAGGGGGCGTGTGTTAGTCACAGACCCCCCCTCACACAAGAGTGGAAGTCAGCAACAATAGAGATGGTTCAGACAATGTGTTCACTTGGTAGCCTTATGTCTACTATTACCTGGAAATGGCTTTTAATAAGACTTACCTCAAAGTCTCTATGGTGCAGGCACAGTCGTAGCCTGGGCTGGCCTTGTTCCTCCAGCCTTGGGGCCATCTGTTCCAAGACCCATGCTTCATCATGGCTACTAAAGGACACAAATGCGTCATACTTCATGTTCTCCTCCGGTATCAGCTCTTCCTCTTCTTGCCTGAGTCTTGGTCTTCTCCTCCACCTTCCCTTGCCAAACTTTCTTTCCAGGTAACCTCTTAGCCGGAAGAAGAGGACCACACATGGCCAGTAAGCAAAGCGATAGCTAACAGCCATTGACAGGAGAAGACTGATACATACGGCTGTGCCCAGATAGCACAGGTACTGAACGTCAGTCTGACATAGCTTTTCCATGGTGTTCAAGAAATTAAGTTTTTGATAATGCCAGACGCATTGCTGCCGCTGCATATTGATGACCTGCGCCCTTGTGTTTTGAGCCCACTCTAGGAACCAGCCATTCTCACAATCGCAGTGGAAGTTGGCTTGGTCAAGTACGACAACTGAGAGAAACGGCTGAAGATTGGCATCAAAGATCCCATCGTGTAATATCAGAGGGCTGTCACTGAACAGGCGAAAAAGCTCTAGAGAATGCAGATCCCTGAACATCTCCTTCATCAGAAAACCCAGGCGGCAGTTATGAAGTACAAGGGTCTGCAGGTGGTTTAGATTGTGGAAAATAACACCAGGGTTGGTTCTGTTTGCGAAGTTAAGATTGACTAGTTTAAGACGCTTAAGATAAATCAATTGATTGATCTGTGTATAATCCATGGTGAACATCTCAGGATTACCTTTTATTTCTAAAGATTCTAGATTTGAAAAATAGGGCACAAAAAAGTCATTCTTACTGTAGAAAGTGCTGCCACTCAGTTTAAGCTCTCGGACGGATTTCAAAAATATAGAATCCCTATCCCTAATGGAAAGCATAGTTCCATTTAGCTCAAATATCAGGGTTCCATTAGGCCGTCCATTACCAAAATGGATATTAGTTCCAACACCGGCGTCAATGCTGAGACGTTGTAGATCTTTTGGAAATCCATAAAATAACAAATTTAGGTGCAAGTCATACATATAAACCAATCGTCCCAACGCCAGCTCACGCAGCGCTTCCTGGTTTCTAAATGTCCCTTGCTCAAATTTATAGATTATATTGTCATCAAGAAGCAAGACTTCCAGAAATCTGAGAGACACAAAATCATTAGCAGCAAGCATTTTAATTCTGTTCGAGTTGAGTTTAAGAACCTTAAGACTATGCAAACCGCTGAATGCTTCAGGTTCCAGAGTCTGGATTTGATTGTGATCGAGAAAAAGTTGGTCGAGCATTGGGGTGCAAACGAACTGGTGCGTTTTGACCACTGTTAGCTGGTTATAATAAAGACCCAGGATAGTTAAGTTCCACACAGTCCCATTAGCAGCATCACAAAACGGGGCACTATTTAGTGCCATTCCGCCCATGTGAACAACCTGCATTCCTTCTACGCTTCTCCAGAATGCAAAGTCCAGTCGCTGAACTTTTGAAAAATATATAGAAAGCTCCTTTAGGTCAGTTCCACATGTTCTCAAATCATCCATGGTCAGAGAATCGAGCACTGTATAACTTAGCGAGAGAGATTTCACATTCAGGTTAGAAACTAGATGACACAACTCCGAGATGCTCGTGGAATGTTTTTGGATTATATTTCCAAACAAAACAAAATTGCTCACCTTTCCAACTCCAGATTCCCAAATTGTTCCAAGCCACACTCCACAAAAATCTAGAGAAAGGCTTGACAGATTCTGAAACACAGCCAGAGAGTCCGCCTCAATTGTTTTGATACATTCTCCAGTAAGCTCTAGGTTTTGTATCCCGGCAAGCACGGATGTAGGCCACGGCTTTAGCCATGACGGACAGCTTCTGTTGGTGATCAAAGTCATGCCATAATTATTTACAGTTAGGTTGGCCAAGTGAGAGATTCCATTCGGAAGGTGACAGAAAACCTCACCAAGGTCCTGAACACAGGGTCGTATCAGAGTCAGATCAACTAAACCGACTAGATCATCGAATGTGGAATTAGGAAAGTTATCCAATCTCACTCCGATTAGAGACAGTTCCATTACTTGATCCAGTCCAGCAAATACAGGAGCTTCCAAGGTTACATTGCTGCAGTTGCTGGAACTGAAAGCAAGTGTGAGATATCTGAGGTTCACAAGGCCAGAAAAGGCACCAGACTGAACTCTTTTACAGCTTTCTGTGTGTATTACGAGAAATTCCAGAGTTGCGAGGTGTGAGAAAGCATCAGCTGGAATTACCGTAGCATCACTGTAGATACAAAGAGACCTGATTCCTGATTCAACCTCGGCGAGATCTGTTTGGAAGTTAGAGATTTTGCATTCGCTGTAAGGTCCAAGTCCTGGACTAAAACTGCAGCTAAATCCACTTCTAGCATCTTTGAAGAGATTCTCATCGTACGAAGTACAGTGCTTATTGATGTGAGCAGTGACCGCACAACACATGCCAAAATACAATATCAATCTCAACGAGGATGGCGGAACACGCACAGTTGATCCAGCAGATTCTCCCATATCGTAAGCCAATGAGTTCTTCATACATACCAGATTCAAAACCCTTGTTTAAATAGTGAGATATTTCATCCTTTGCTGCTGCAGAACGAAGTCTCAGACTAACATTTCCTTGAGGTCTTTAAGAGTTGGGTAGATTTTTCACTTCTGTTTTTCTTAAATAGACCTACAAAGAACATGTTTGAGGGAGGGATATGCAGTGGGTTAATGTACCACCCACAAAGCAGTTTGCAAACCATATTCCCAACCACAGCCGTCAGTGGAAATCCACTTAAACCTAGAAGTCTCTGGAAGGCCATTAGATCAAATTCTTGCCTTTCCATTCTTACATTCAATTTATATTCAATTGATTTATTGATTCTTTTATTTTTTTCATGTGAATATCAAGCACACATTCAAATGTTCTTAAGAGTGGCCACAAGTATGTGGCCACCTGACCAAGAGCTTGTTGGACATTGCATTTAAAAATATTAGCATGAATATGGGTTGTCCCCCTTTTGTTGCAGCCTACACATTCAAGCGCAGCGGTAAAGTACGCTAGCTCACCAGAGTTGGGGTTTCCAGGTACATCGTATCGAACCTCAGCTCTGCCTTTCCGACTAGGTTGGGCGGCATTGTTTAGGGGCTTAGGGGTAAGTCGGAACATAGGTCCTCATAACTGGTGCAACTGCGGCCCCTGCTGGCTGACTGATGGCGCCTGCACAGGGCTGAGGAATAATGTTGATGGAGGTGTGACCCTCCGTACATATATCCGTCAATACATGAACTCGGCCCGTGCGGGTGAAAAATGCAGGCTGTACTGACTGCGTGCCGGAGGGGGCGCAAGTCGGTTGAGTGGCCCCCTTAGTCAGCGGCGAAAAGGGTCGAATCTGTATAGAGGACACAACCAGGGTAATTGGACACTACTAGATTAGGGAAGAAAAATAGGGGGGAAAAAAGTGGGAAAAAATAGATTAAAAAGAAAAAGCATCTGTAAAGTCAGGCACTGATGTTAAATGTAAAGGCCTTGCTCGCAATCGACATTCCAATCCATCCCAAAGATGCTGAATGGGTTTCTTTACATTAAAATCTTTAAACTATGTATTTATGGTTGGATTCTAAGCACAACACCATTTGTTTACATTAAGAGAAAAGATGTTTGAATGACAGTGGTACAGAGAGCACTGTGTTACACCTGGTACAGTCTAATAGATAACTTGCATCCTTTGAATGGTGATCAAAGTATTCCGTAACCCCTCGTTCCTTGTGGATGGAGGCATTCCAATCCCAAGAGACCAACTCCACTGATTTGCAGTGACCATTTGCTCAAAAAGGCTAAAGCCTCTTAAGATATTACAGAGCTACCAGAGCTGTTTCTTTAAGAGGTCACTGTACTGTTCTCTAGGTGTACACCAAATATTCACTTTGGTCAATGCTTTTATTAAAACATGAACCAGTTGTGCAGTCTTTGTGACTGAGGCTCCTGCATTGGTATCCCAATAATGACCCTACTTTTCACCTCAAAAACATATTACCGGATGCACATTTTATACTCACAACTAACAACACAAAATGATTCAATTTGTAACTAAACATTGTGAACTCAAACAGTTCCTACAGTAATTTGCTGCTGAAGCATCAAAACTATAATGTGAAGTAATTCAGTGACCAAAAAAATGTTTTAGATTTAAGTATTTTTAGTTTAAAAAAAAAAAAAAAAAAAAAAAAAAAAAAAAAAAAGGGTCTAGGGGCCTTTTTGGCTTTAAAACAGCTTTGCGATCTTATGAAAGTCTTTAGTTAACTTGGTTATTCAATTCAATGCTTTTCCAACACTTCTGAGAATTTTAACAAGCATCAGAACTGGACCACGGAGCAATGGAAGAAGGTGGCCTGGTCTGATGAATCACATTTTCTTTTATATCACGTAGATGGCCGGGTGTGTGTGCGTCACTTACCTGAGAAACACATGGCACTAGGATGCACTATTGGAAGAAGGCAAGCCGGCGAAGGCAGTGTGATGCTTTGGGCAATGTTCTGCTAATAAACCTTGGGTCTTGCCATCCATGTGGATGTTACTTTTACATGTACCACCTACCTAAGCATTGTTGCAGACCATGTTCACCCTTTCATGGAAACGGTATTCCCTGATGGTTGTGGCCTCTTTCAGCAGGATAATGCGCCCTGCCACAAAGTAAAAATGGTTCAGGAATGGTTTGAGGAGCACAACAATGAGTTTGAGGTGTTGACTTGGCCTCCAAATTCCCCAGATCTCAATCCAATCGAGCATCTGTGGGATGTGCTGGACAAACAAGTCCAATCCATGGAGGCCCCCACCACGCAACTCACAGGAGTTCTGCTGCTAACATCTTGGTGCCAGATACGACAGCACACCTTCAGCGGTCTAGTGGAGTCCACGGGTCCTCAACAGGTAAGGGCTGTTTTGGCAGCAAAAGGGGGACCAACACAATATTAGGAAGATGGTCAAAATGTTACGTCTGATCAGTGTACATGAAGAAGTACATACGTACTTAGCGTTGCTTTACTCAAAAGTTACTTTGTTTCCAGACCAGTTTGGGTAAATCTGTTTTTTGGAGTTAAAGGCAAAAAGAATTTAAATGTGCAGGGTGTGATGTTTTTCGAGGGCTTTTTACGTGAGTTGCCATCAGATCAGATAGCGGAACTGAAAGTAGCACCTTTCTATTCTTAACCAGTCGTTTCTGCTGAATGACTACATAAAACTGTAAGGCAGTCAGTGATCTACATAAATTTTTTTTTTTTTTTGGGGGGGGGGGGGGGGGGGGGGCTGCAATGAATTGGCGCCTTGTCTGGGTGTGTTGCTGTCTTGCACCTACTGTTTCTGGGGGAAATGTATGTAACACAAAAACAAACCATTATGGCACATAAGGTAACCAACGGCATTCTTAATCAACATTCATTTATTTATTTATATTTACACTAACCTTTATGCTGGTCAGGGTGGGTCTTGGTAGTCTGGTGCCACCTGGTAAACACTTTACACAGCAGGAACACACTAAGGACCGGGTACTAATCCAGAGCAACACAATCACAAATCCAGTAAATCACTCCTCAAAATTTAGTTCACTTAAAAACATTTAGTTCATGTTTAATACATGATTATTTTAGGGAGGTGGGAGGAAGCTGGGGCTGCTGGAGAAAACCCATGTGTATGTTGGGAGAACATGCAAAACCCTTGACTGATGGTAAGAATTAAATTTATGCAGCAGCCTCTTCATCATTAAACCCATTACAATGTCAATCCCAGTCAGCTGTATACAGCAGTACCTATGTTCCAGCAGCTACCAACAATGGCAGAGAAGTGTTCATTGGAGCCTAATGGATTATTAATCGGAAGGTTGCTGGTTCAAACCCCACCACTGCAAGGCTGCCATTGTCAGGCCCTTGAGCAAGCCCTTAACCCTCAATTGCTTAGCTTGTCCACACTCATACATACAAACACATACAGTGGTGTTCAAAAAAATAGCAGTGATTTTTAAAAAGTAAATAAAGCACAAAATCATTATAATAACTTTTATTTCCATAAATGCAAATGCACTGAAAATACTACACTTTCAATTCTAAATCAAAACATTAACAAAATTTAGCCAGTTTGTGTTAATTCTTTATAGAAAGTTAAGAAAAATGAATATTAGGCTGTTAAAAAAAATAGCAGTGCCAGCATTTTTCTTTAAAAACTCAACAAATGTAAGTATAAACTGAAAAAAATATTTGAGGTTTCACTTTACTTTAAATTACTGAACTAATATTTAGTGGCATAACAATTGTTTCCGAGATCTGTGTTGCATGGAGTCGACCAACTTCTGGCACCTCTGAACAGGTATTCCAGTCCAGGATGATTAGACTACATTCCACAGTTCTTCTGCAATTTTTGGTTTTGCCTCAAAAAACGCACTTCAGATGTCAGACCACAAGTTCTCTATGGGATTGAAGTCAGGGGATTGGGCTGGTCACTCTATTACCTCAATCTTGTTTGTCTGTAACCAAGATGCTTTGGGTCATTGTCATGTTGAAACACCCATTTTAAGGACATTTCTTCTTCGACATAGGGCAACATGATCTCCTCAAGTATTCTGATATATTTAAATTGATCCATGATCCCTCGTATGTGATAAATAGGCATAACACCATGGTACAAAAAACATTCCATATCATAATTTTGTACCACCATGCTTTACTGTCTTCACAGTGTACTGTGGCTTGAATTCAGTGCTCTGGGGACGTCTGACATACTGTCTACGGCCACTAGACCCAAAAAGAACAATTTTGCTTTCATCAGTCCACAAATGTTGAGCCATTTCACTTTGGACCAGTCAATGTGTTCCTTGGCAAATTTAAACCCATTCAGGACACGTCTTTATCTTAACAACGGGATTTTGCAAGGAGTTCTTGCTGGTAAATTGGCTTCACTTAATCATCTTCTGTACTTACTGGTAACTCCAGATGTTCCTTTATCTTTCTGGAGGTGATCATTGGCTGAACCTTTGCCATTCTGGCTATTCTTTGATCCATTCGAACAGTAGTTCCACGCTTCCTTCTGCGTCTTTCAGGTTTTGGTTTTCACTTCTCGTCATTTGAGATCATTTTAGCTGAGCAGCCGATAATTTGCTGCACTTCTCTGTGTGTTTTTCCCTCTACAATCAACTTTTTAATCAAAGTACGCTGTTCATCAGAACAATGTCTGGAACAACCCATTTTACTATTTCAAAAGGAAATGCACTATGACCAACCTGTGCAACATTTGCCACCCTCCTACAATAAATAAGGGCCAAAATTGACGCCCGTTCTTCTGCAGAATGAATGACTTCACCAATTGAACTCCTCACTGCTATTATTTTTTAACAACCCCCTTCGATCAATGCTTCGATTGCTCAGAATGAGTGGCATGCATGTCCTAATTGTTGGGTTTGTTTTGTTTTCATTACTCTACTACACTTTCAAGTAAATGTTTTGCTATGTAGAAATATCACTTCTACTAAAAACAGTGATTAAATGATGTTGGACACAACACACTTGACACAGGTTATGACACAATTACTCACACATATATATATATATATACATACATATACTTATACAGATACACACTTGCTCACACACATACAGTGTATCACAAAAGTGAGTACACCCCTCACATTTCTGCAAATATTTCATTATATCTTTTCATGGGACAACACTATAGAAATGAAACTTGGATATAACTTAGAGTAGTCAGTGTACAACTTGTATAGCAGTGTAGATTTACTGTCTTCTGAAAATAACTCAACACACAGTTATTAATGTCTAAATGGCTGGCAACATAAGTGAGTACACCCCACAGTGAACATGTCCAAATTGTGCCCAAAGTGTCAATATTTTGTGTGACCACCATTATTATCCAGCACTGCCTTAACCCTCCTGGGCATGGAATTCACCAGAGCTGCACAGGTTGCTACTGGAATCCTCTTCCACTCCTCTATGATGACATCACGGAGCTGGTGGATGTTAGACACCTTGAACTCCTCCACCTTCCACTTGAGGATGTGCCACAGGTGCTCAATTGGGTTTAGTCCATCACCTTTACCTTCAGCTTCCTCAGCAAGGCAGTTGTCATCTTGGAGGTTGTGTTTGGGGTCGTTATCCTGTTTGAAAACTGCCATGAGGCCCAGTTTTCGAAGGGAGGGGATCATGCTCTGTTTCAGAATGTCACAGTACATGTTGGAATTCATGTTTCCCTCAATGAACTGCAGCTCCCCAGTGCCAGCAACACTCATGCAGCCCAAGACCATGATGCTACCACCACCATGCTTGACTGTAGGCAAGATACAGTTGTCTTGGTACTTCTCACCAGGGCGCCGCCACACATGCTGGACACCATCTGAGCCAAACAAGTTTATCTTGGTCTCGTCAGACCACAGGGCATTCCAGTAATCCATGTTCTTGGACTGCTTGTCTTCAGCAAACTGTTTGCTGGCTTTCTTGTGCATCAGCTTCCTTCTGGGATGACGACCATGCAGACCGAGTTGATGCAGTGTGCGGCGTATGGTCTGAGCATTGACAGGCTGACCTCCCACGTCTTCAACCTCTGCAGCAATGCTGGCAGCACTCATGTGTCTATTTTTTAAAGCCAACCTCTGGATATGACGCCGAACATGTGGACTCAACTTCTTTGGTCGACCCTGGCGAAGCCTGTTCCGAGTGGAACCTGTCCTGGAAAACCGCTGTATGACCTTGGCCACCATGCTGTAGCTCAGTTTCAGGGTGTTAGCAATCTTCTTATAGCCCAGGCCATCTTTGTGGAGAGCAACAATTCTATTTCTCACATCCTCAGAGAGTTCTTTGCCATGAGGTGCCATGTTGAATATCCAGTGGCCAGTATGAGAGAATTGTACCCAAAACACCAAATTTAACAGCCCTGCTCCCCATTTACACCTGGGACCTTGACACATGACACCAGGGAGGGACAACGACACATTTGGGCACAATTTGGACATGTTCACTGTGGGGTGTACTCACTTATGTTGCCAGCTATTTAGACATTAATGGCTGTGTGTTGAGTTATTTTCAGAAGACAGTAAATCTACACTGCTATACAAGTTGTACACTGACTACTCTAAGTTATTTCCAAGTTTCATGTCTATAGTGTTGTCCCATGAAAAGATATAATGAAATATTTGCAGAAATGTGAGGGGTGTACTCACTTTTGTGATACACTGTACATACTTACATGCACCAACACACAACCAACACAGTCTTGCTCCCTGGACTCTAACAACTCCAATACATACAACTACCTTATAACTACTATCTATTGCATCGTTATACAATATTGCATTTTTTGCACATTTTTCTTTAACATCTTTGCTGTTTTATAAACCCAGCGCTGCTAACTGTATAGGTTTTTTACCTCACTTTATCATTTACTCAGTACCATGTTCTGGCCGACACAACACGTCTTTAGTCCCGCACCCTCTCAATTTCTTTTAGATCATAAATGTTTCTTGTATTTACTGTAGGTTCGTTTATTGCACTGAATTTATTGTACTATTTTCTATATGCACTGTATATAGTGCTGTTTGCACTTGTGTTCTGTGTTGCACCCTGGTCCTGGAGGAACGTTGTTTCGTTTCAATATGCACTTGTATATAGCTGAAATTACAATAAAGCCTCTTGAACTTGTAGACTTTGGATTAAAGCATCTGCTAACCATAATGTAAATATGATGTAAATCTGACCATATGAATATTTGTTCTTAGTACTTTTGTTTGTACTATTTATTATACACCGATCAGCCATAACATTAAAACCACCTCCTTGTTTCTACACTCACTGTCCATTTTATCAGCTCCACTTACCATATACCAGATTACTGACTGTGGTCCATCTGTTTCTCTGCATGCTTTGTTAGCCCCCTTCCATGCTGTTCTTCAATGGTCAGGACCCCCACAGAGCAGGTATTATTTAGGTGGTGGATCATTCTCAGCACTGCAGTGAAGCTGCACTACACTGACATGGTGGTGGTGTGTTAGTGTGTGTTGTGCTGGTATGAGTGGATCAGACACAGCAGCACTGCTAGAGTTTTTAAACACCTCCCTGTCACTGCTGTTCTGAGAATAGTCCACCAACCAAAAACTTCCAGAAAACAGCACCCTCTGACCACTGATAAAGGTCTAGAAGATGACCAACTCAAACAGCAGCACTAGATGAGTGATCGTCTCTGACTTTACATCTACAAGGTGGACCAACTAGGTAGGAGTGTCTGATAGAGTGGACAGTGAGTGGACACTGTATTTAAAAAGTCCAGCAGCGCTGCTGTGTCTTATCCACTCATACCAGCACAACACACACTAACACACCACCACCATGTCAGTGTCACTGAATGCTGAGAATAATCCACCACCTAAATAATACCTGCTCTGTGGGGGTCCTGACCATTGAAGAACAGGGTAAAAGCATGCTAAAAAGTATGTAGAAAAATAGATGGACTAGTCAGTAATTGTAGAACTACAAAGTGCTTCTATATGGTAAGTGGAGCTGATAAAATGGACAGTGTGTGTAGAAACAAGGAGGTGGTTTTAATGTTATGGCTGATCAGTGTATACTGGGACCTAAAACCAATGATCCATGTTCTGAGATCTGTACAGATCTTTGTACTCTCATATTGTAATGAGTGTGGCTGAGTCTGATAGATCCAATCAAATTAATAAGGAATTAAGAGGCCATACCATAAAATTACATATCTGGCCCAGCAGATGTGTTCATATTAGCAAAGTAAGTGAGAAAAAACAAGAATTTCCAATATTGTTTCATTTTTTATCTGAAACCAAGACATGACAATCAGTGCAGTACAAAAATGCACAGATGAAACAGCAAGTGAACACAAGTCCAAAATCAGAAACAAGCCTCGCTAAGAGTATTTTACACTACATGGCCAAAAGGATCTGGACACCTGACTGTGTGCAACGAAAACAAAGAATTATTTCCACAAGACTTTGATGTTAAAAAGGTTTTCTAAGGATTTCTAAGGTCAGATACCAGGCTTGCGATTGAAATTCTGGCTGGTCGGAGCTCTGTATGGCGCTTGCTTTGTGCACACGGGCACAATCATACTGGAACAGGAAAAGGTCTTCGCCAAACTGTTGCATGCATAAAATTATTGTATACACCTGTTAGTGAGGAGTGTGGCTAAAACCACCTGAACTCAATAAATAAAACAGGTGGCAACATACTTTTGGCCATATGGTGTATAAATTCTGACTGATTGTTTAACTTTTTACAAAAAAAAGAAAAGGAAAAAAATAACATTAAGTATTTCCTATACAGACATATTGATAAATTAGCATAACAATTCAAATTAAACATCAGTAGCTCATACTATGAACAATGGTGACGAACAGAAATACATGGTGACAAATCTTAGCTCTGTTAGGACATGGATTATAACTAGATGGTCAACATTGTCACCCATGCTAAAAAACAAAAATAATTTAATAATAATTTAATTTCTGCTTGAAATACTGCATATATTCCGTTCACAACGAGTACCAAAGGATTATTGCCAACTTATTAAAAAAGGTTGCAATTTTATTTCCATTTTCATTCTCTTGAACTTGGATTTAAGAGCACTGTAACAGAAAACAAGTCAACAAACCGAACAGCTGCTGGAGCTTCTTATCAACAGCAGGAAGTACCTCACTTTCACACTGCACACACACACACACACACAAACTACATGGCTCTTAACCATGAGCTTGTTAAACATCCCATTTCAAAACTGTTCTGCAGTTATAACTGCAGCTTCTCCACAGCATTTTGGAGCATGCCTGTAGGAATTAGTGCCCTCTTAGTCAAAAGAGCATTTGTAAAGCTGGGCTTTGATGTTGGATTAAATGTCTGGCTTGCACCAAATTTACCTTGGTACAGGAAAGGGACTTTCCACAACAGTTGTCACAATTTTAACAATGCATAATTTATTACATATATTAATAATTTGTTAGCAAATGATGGGGTTAAAACATCTGAATTGCAATAATAAGAAAGGATGGGCACATTCTATTGATCATATAGTGTACTAGTACCATCCAAATGATGCTACAGACATCTTGAGAACTGTTTGACGTTAAAGCACTAATACTGGGAGATTCTGCATATTGGCATATTTGTTTGCATCCAATTTAGTGGCACAAACTAGTAACCGGCGTCTCTGACGTATTCTGGATTCCAACAGAAAGCTTTAAGATGTACTGAGAAACACATTCTGTCTTCTATATTCCTCCTCTAATAGTCCCGACACCTTGACCAGGCAGTAAGCCTTGCAGTTGCTGTGACAGGGAGCCAAATATCAGCACAGCCTTTCATTTCTTAGACATCCCCATTAGGCAACAAACCAGGCCGGTGGCACCAATAAGACTAGAGTTCGAAGTCCTGATGTTGTGAGCTGATACTGGAGACCTGGTTCTGGCAAATTTTCTACATGTAAATACATTCAGTGAAGTGTATAAACAGTAGTAGGGACAGTGGTAGCCTAGTGGGTAGAGCTTTGGGCTATCAACTCAAAAGGTTGAGAGTTAGAATCTCAGCTCTGCCATGCAGCCACTGTTGGGCACTTGAGCAAGGCCCTTAACCCTCTCTGCTCCAGGGGCTGCGCTCTGACCCCCAGCTTCCAAACAAGCTGGGATATGCAAAGTAAGAATTTCGTTCTCCTATAGACATGTATATGTATATATGACAAATAAAGGCGTTCTATTCTATTCTATTCTAAAATGTGTTCATTGAATTGTTCCTATTTAAATCAATAAAGCAGTTCTGCAACAACAGTGCTTAGACAAAATGTGCATGTAAATGTGATATTACAAAAAGTAACACCACTTCAAAGAGGAATCAGTCACATTTGGCTATATTTTGATTTTAGAAAAGGGTTTTAATACACAAACTTTTCCTAAAGCGCTTGTATAAGAACGGTCAAGAAAAATAGACCAACTATGCCACTGTGTCTGACATGTGAGGAGATGAAAGCCCTGACTAAAGTCTAACCCCACATTCACACTAAGCAACCGGCAACCATCAATTTTCTATGTATAAGCAAGATACAGATTCAAGCTACAGCAGGAGGCAAAACAAGAGCTGACCGACTAATGAGGTTCATTTAAGATTAAGTATGTTGCAGTTCAGCAGCAAATCTCAGTGATTGACTATGGTAGATTTAATGTAACAATTGTCCAGTTTAAGAGCCCCATGTCATTTCCTCACAGCTTTAGACTCTTACTGGGTTCAGTTGACGTTTCAAAGTATTTGGTGCACATAAGAGAAACAGAAAGAGAAGCTTGCTGAGCAAAAGCTATTAAAAGTCTATTATTTTCTGGGTTGTATTCAAACAATGCCTGGTCAGTGCCTGCACATAAAACAAAGCCGCATTGGTTTTCTAGACGCCCAACAGAGAAATATAAGGGGATTTTCACCTGCTAGTGTGGACGTAGGGTAAAGAATCAATGTAGCGACCGCTCACCAGAGCACACCAAGAGCTGGGATTTTGAATACATCGTATTGAATCTCAGCTCTGCCATCCGGCTGGGCTGGATGGCTATATGAACGTTTGGCTGTTGTTCATCCAGGTATGGAGTCGGATTGGGACCTCATAACTGATGCAATTACGACCTCTGCTGGCTGATTGATGGCGTCTGCACAGAGTAGAGGAATAATGCCATCAGGGTGTCACTCTCCATGCACAGGGCTGATGTGCATATGAACTTGCCTCGTGCAGGTGAAAAGATGCAGTCGGTACTGATCACGTATCGGAGGGGGCGTGTGTCAGTTACGAGGCTCCTCAGTCAGCAGTGGAGGGATGTATCGGTGGAGGTGAAGCGTAGCGCAAGCAGGGTAATTGGATACGACTAGATTAGAGGAAAAAAAAAAATTAATGTAGCGGAGCTTGGCTGGACAGATGTGTAATACGCTAGCGCATAAGAACCCAAGACACGAGACTAAAACCACCTCACTGATGCAACTGTTACTCCTACGTCTAGGGCAGCGATTAAGGCAATGGACTATTAATCATAAGGATGCCAGTTCAAGCCCTAGCACTGCCAAGTTGCCACTGTTGGGGCCCTAAACCCTAACTTAAATGAATTGTATTCAGACATATTTGTAGGTCGCTTTGGATGAAAGCATGTGCTAAATGCCACTAAGGTAAATGTCTGAGCTCAGCGGTTAAACTACTGGACTAGTAATCAGAAGGTTGCCGGTTCAAGCCCCACCACCACAAAGTTGCCACTGTTGGGCCTCTGAACAAGGACCCTAACCCTAAATTGCTCGAATTGTATTCAGACATAATTGTAAGTCGCTTTGGATGAAAGCAAATGTAAATGTAAACCTGCCTGCAGCCCTTAACGGTCAGTGTGGGTGTTATGCAACCCACAGATGGCCCCACAGCACACAGGGAAATTGAGTATAATCCAATTAGGACAATGCAAGATGAAAAAAGGATCAATGTAAATCAGAGGCATCATAGTTTGTCACTACAATTAAAGAAGGCAGTAGAGAAAATATAGCCACGTTCTTATTGCGGTTGATAAACATTAAAAAAAGAAAGGTATTATTTTTCCTCCAAGCTATCAAAGCTTCAGCATAATGCAACATTTTCTTTATTTATAGAACAGCCAAAGGTGTGTCTTCCTCTTCAGTTCTCTCACAGATCCTGTAGAACTTCTGCTTTCTATTCATAATCTTCTTAAACCCTTTAACCTGACCTCCTTTTCCTTCCACTTTTAGTCTTTTCGTCGTTCGCGTCCGTTCCCTGAAGCACAAATTTCTCCATTGCGTCTCGAGCAAACCCATCCATCTCGTCCTCTATCTTCTCATCCTCCTCCTCCGCCAAATCTTCCAAAATGTCAGCCACATCCTCGACAAACTCTCCGAACGGTATCTGGTCATGGACGAACACCCCGTTTGTAAAGAACTCGCCGATTAGCTTGTTGAGTTCCTCTTTTTTACCAGCTTGCTCCTCAGATCCTACGAGCTTCGTCAGGTAGCCCGAAACGAACGCGTCAAAATCCTGTTGAGAAACGGGTGCGAGGCCTTCGGCGTGGGCGCAGGTCGTGACGTCAGTGCATCCCTCTATAGACCCGCGATAGTGACGGATCTTTTCTCTTTGCTCGGTCCAGTAGTTACCATGCGTGTGATCTTTGCTGTGCTTATGGTCAGTCTTTAAATCTCGGGATGTCTTGTCTTTGCCTTTTTTGCTCCACTTCTCTTCACTTTTGTGGCGCTTGTCTTTATGTTTTCCCTCTTCCTTCCACTCATCAGGTCTTTCTCCATCCTCTTGGTGGTCTTCGTGTTTTCCACGCCAGTGCTTTTTCTCTTTTTCTTTTCTTTCTGGACGTTCTTTGTCCTGTTTCCATGTTTTCTCCTTGCGGGTTCGGTCACTGTACTTTTCATCACCTGATGCTTTTCTCGGGTTTTCACCGTCCCAGTCTTCTCTCTCTTTCCAATCCTTCTTCTTGTCTTTCCAGCCTTTGTCTGTAAAATCAGCTTTTTTACCTTGTCTTCCGTCTCTCTCATGCTTCTGATCATGTTGCTCACTTTTTTGCTTCCATTGTTTGTCTTCCTTGCCTTTCTCTCTAGAATCCTTCCCTTTCTTCCCCCGCCTATCATCGATTAACTCCTCATGTTTCTCCGATGTCCACTTTTTATCTTCCTTCCACTCCCATTTTCCTTTTCCTTCTTTAAGCTCTTGATTTTCCTTGCTGTGCTTCAATCTTTCACCTTCCTTCCACTCCCTTTTTCCTTTTCCTTCTTTAAGCTCTTGATTTTCCTTGCTGTGCTTCAATCTTTCACCTTCCTTCAACTCCCTTTTTCCTTCCCCGTCTTTAAGCTCTTGATTTTCCTTGCTGTGCTTCAATCTTTCACCTTCCTTCAACTCCCTTTTTCCTTCCCCGTCTTTAAGCTCTTGATTTTCCTTGCTGTGCTTCAATCTTTCACCTTCCTTCAACTCCCTTTTTCCTTTCCCATCTTTAAGCTCTTGATTTTCCTTGCTGTGCTTCAATCTATCACCTTCCTTCAACTCCCTTTTTCCTTTCCCATCTTTAAGCTCTTGATTTTCCTTGCTGTGCTTCCATTTTTCACCTTCCTTCCACTCCCTTTTTCCTTTCCCATCTTTAAGCTCTTGATTTTCCTTGCTGTGCTTCAATCTTTCACCTTCCTTCCACTCCATTTTTCTTTCCCCTTCTTTAAGCTCTTGATTTTCCTTGCTGTGCTTCCATTTTTCACCTTCCTTCCTCTCCCTTTTTCCTTTCCCATCTTTAAGCTCTAGATTTTCCTTGCTGTGCTTCCATCTTTCACCTTCCTCTCCCTTTTTCTCCTTTGGCCCATTTTTTCGATCTTCTTTTCCCCTCCAGTGTTTGCCTTTTTCTTTGTCTTGTTCAGGGTTCTCCTTTTCCCACTTTTTCTGTTCCTTTGGACTTTTTTTCTTATCGTCTTTCTCCTCCGTCGTTACAGCGTCCTTTTTCCATTCCTTCTTTTCCTTGGATTCAGTTCTCTGGTCTTTTGCTTTTCTTTTTTTATCCTTTTTCTCTGTTTGAACTGGGCCACCAGATACCTCTTCTTCATTTCCAGCTGAGGGAGCACCACCCAGAGCGCTCGCTAGAGAAAGGATTTACATTGATCAGAAAATCAGTGTGACAAGTTGGTAGTGTCATACCATTATAATTATAACACACACAATAGAAATGTCTTAAACTAAAGAAAGTGCCAATAGATTTGTTTTTGGGTTGTTCTTTGAATGGGTGGTTGTGCTGAGGACTTTAGTTTAGTGCTGTTGAAATTTGCTCATGTTTTTTTCGATTTTGTTTTGTGGTGTGTCAACTTATTTGTAATATCTTATTACTTCTGTCAGGTCAGCAAAACTCAAAAACACTTTGTGGGGTGGGGGATTGTCTGGGGTGTGTTACTTACTTCATTGAGTCCAATCATTCCGGGGAAACCAGACTCATGCCATGACTATCACTATCAAGGCTAAATAATAGGTTTAGTCTATTAAAATCAAAGTGGGGGTTGATTTGTTTCTTTGCTTGTGTGCATAGGGATTAGGGTGTTGCTTGAGTAACTATGAGGGTGTAGAATTTAATTGATTTTTCATATCTTATTTATAAGGCCCTACCTAATTAACGGCTTTTAAAATCACATCACAAACCATGAAATGAGCCTTTTCCTGTGCAATATGCGATGTGTAATATGCGATAATACACAGCACAGCCTACCTTAACGGTTGAATGTAAACCTAGAACATCCAGTGATGGTTCGAGACTGTCTCAAATACGAAGATACTCGTTCGTGTTTTGACACACCCCTTTCTGCGTTCAAAAATTTGTTGGAATTCAAAATGTAACGTTTTTAAAATGTAACGTTTAAAATTTTTCATGTGCATAGCGTTCAAGTCTCACATTTACTGGTTAATTTGCACTATGAGGTGGTCCTACCAATCCTTCGGCTAATCAGTTAGCAATCGCTTAGGCAAGATGTCCAAGATGTCGAAGTGTAAAGCAGCCAAAAACACGACTCAGGTAACTGAGTTACACAGCGTATGAAGACCCCACCCACATATAGTTCGGTCCCCAACCTGCAGATACGGTGGCCAATTTGTATCTGCTGCAGTCTCTGCCAATTATGCCTGCCAGGTAGCACCCAGCCAACCGGTGGCAACACCGAGCCTCAAACCCAGGAGTTCAGAAACTCTGTACTCGTGCGTCAGCGGAATATCCCGCTGCACCACCTGGGCGCCTACTTATTAGTTATGTCAGGTCAGCAAAACTCAAGAACAGTTCGTGGGGTGAGGGGATTAGAGGCCCTGTGAGGGATTGGGGCTTCGTCTGAGGTGTGTTACTTACTTCATTGAGCCCAATCATTACAGGGAAACCAGACCCAGCTCGACCTTGACCAGAATGAAGTTTGTTTCTCAACACCATATTAGCTGCTATGACTACTATCAGTCAGTTCAGTTTTAAAAAATCCAAGTGTTATATCTTATATGTAGGGCCCTACTAAATTCACAGGAAAATGTGCTTAATTTCATAGACAGAAAAGTGCAATGTCAAACACAGTCATGGACAATTTTGTATCTCGGTTCACCTCACTTGCATGTCTTTGGACTGTGGAAGGAAACCGGAGCACCCGGAGGAAACCAACACAGACACAGTAGAACATGCAAACTCCACACAGAAAAGACTCAGACCACTCCACCTGGTGATCAAACCCAGGACCTTCTTACTGTGAGGCAACAGTGCTACCCACTTAGACACCGTCCCGCCCTACAATACACAGCACAGCCTACCCTAATGATTGAATGTAAACCTAGAACATCAAGTGATAGTTCGACTGTCTCAAATACGAAAATACTCCTCCGTGACACACCCCCCTCTGCGTCCACAGAGTTGGTTGGAAGTTTCCTAAACTCAGTTACCCAAGTCGTGTTTTTAGCTACTTTACACTTTGTCATCCTGGACATTTTGACTAACCGATTCCTAACTGAATTCCTGTAGAATTGCTAGGACCACCTCACAGTGCAAATTACACGAGACACTTAAATGCTACGTGAATGAAAAATGTTAAATCGCTAAACATTCATTCATTCATTCAATTTATTTTCTTATCCACCTATCCAATCACGGTCGCGGGGGGATGCTTTTCAATGGGCGCAAGGCACACAGCAACACCCTGGACGGGACGCCAGTCCGTCGCAGGGCAGATACACACACAAACACACAGACACACTCACTTCAGGGCAATTTAGTGTCTCCAATTAACCTGACTGCATGTTTTTGGATTGTGGGAGGAAACCGGAGGTCCCGGAGGAAACCCACGCATACACGGGGAGAACATGCAAACTCAGCACAGAAAGGACCCGGACCACCCCGTCTGGGGATCGAACCTAGGACCTTCTTGCTGTAGCGACAGTGCTACCCACTAAACCACCGTGCTGCTCCATCGCTAAACACAAAATCTTAAATTTTGTGTTTAGCGAATTGCATATTACACATGAATTGCATATTACACAGGAAACGACTCATACAATGTTTTGTGGTTTCTTGATCATTTTTGTCTGGTTAGAACTGTTTTCATGTTGTAATAATCGTGAGGTTGTTCTACCCTTTAGTAAACGTTTGTTTGTACCTGTGAGTTGTGTAACTTTATCTTTCAGAAGCTCCAGCTCTTTCTGCAGTGCTGGCAGAGCCTCCAGCTCCTTCTTCACCTTCTCACTCTCACTTTTCACTCGTTCATGCTCCTGCTCCAGGTCTTTCTGAAGGGTGGGTAGTTTATCTAGCTCTCCTCTCATCTTCTGGTTCTCCAATTCCAGCTGCTCCCTCCACTGCTGCTCCTTGGTGCCTTCCTCCACTTGCTGTTGTGCCGTTTTTAATTCCGCTTCCTGCTGCTACGTTTGAAAAGTTGAAAGAAACAATGGAATAACAGACATTCAGGACAGGTAAGTATTATTATACATGCCCACACCTACCTGTATCTGTGCTTGTAAACTAGTGATCTGCATTTCTGGTGGCTGAACGCCTTCTGTGTCTCCTTGAACGTCAGGATTTAACCACTCCTGCAACAAACACAAAGTCTGTGATGGGGTTTTTCCACATACTCAAGTCTTCTCATCTGAAACAGCTACCAATTCAGCGATAAGCTAGCCTGTGCTTCCTCCAAAATTCTGTTAATTCAGTCATCTCCATCTTTTATGAGCTACATCTTATGTCAAACATATCATCATTAGTCAGATTAACCTGCCTGGAAAGGGGCGCTAATTACCATTATCCGTATGTGAGCTTAGTAGGGATGTAATGATACACTCTACCCACGATGCGATGCGATTCACGATACTGGGTTTACGATACAATTTTTTTCTCGATTTTTTTTAACAAAATAAAATTGAAGACAAATTATGACAGTTTCCTTTTATTATTTCTCTTTAAAAAATAAAATAAATTATTGCATTTGCTTATCTTTTATTTATCTAAATAATGTATGCACTCTTATTTCTGAGGTAGGTACAAACTAGGCCAAATAATGCTTATAGTGTAAAAATAATGTATTATCTAAATAATGTATGCACTCTTATTTCTGAGGTAGGTACAAACTAGGCCAAATAATGCTTATAGTGTAAAAAAAAAAAAAAAAAAAAAAAAAAAAAAAAAAAAAAAATTAAATTTAAAAACAAATCCAACATAAAGAAAGTATCCTCACATGAATAAATTTGGCTGGAAAATCCCCTACCTGGCAACTTTGTGAAGTGCCATCAACCAAGCGAGGTGAATAGCGCCAGTGCCCTCTGCTGTTTAAAGTGAATAATTCATCTTAAATGAATAACCGATTTGAATTGTGGAACATGTGCACCGATTTCTAACTGTCTTGTGGTGCATCGTTACATCCTAGAGCTTAGACGCCTAAAAATTGTCTAATGTTGAATAATTGATAAAGTAGGGACATGTCATGACCTTCCACTACAATAGCAGGGTCATTTATTAGGGTCATGTAGTCACATGTTCAGTTATCCTCTTTAACTATTTATTTTAAAGGTGGGTAGAAACAAAGTTCTATTAGAACAGGGTCAAATTCAGTCGTATATCTCTAAATGAATCTTGCATCCCTGGGTTGTGTTGCAAACCACACCTATCAATTACGTCGCACACAGGATCCAGCTTTGGATTTTCATACATGGCATTTAAGAGATGCTTTTATCCAAGGCGACTAACAGTTGTGACTGAATATAGATCAAGCAACTGAGTGTCAGGAGACCAACAGTGCTTTCTGATTACTAGTCCAGTACCACAACCCTGGGATTCAACCATGAACAATGGCATGTGTACTTTATAAGAAATGTCCTACTGATTATCATTACATTGTTGATCACAGATAAACCAAAAACGTCAGTTAAATGTAAATCAATGTCTCCTAAGTAATGACATTTCTGTACTGTGTTAAGTGTTCACTTAAACCTGACTGCACTCTTGCACTACAAGAAATTTCTGTATAGAAAGTAACACTGAATAACTGTGTATAGACGCTAAACGCTTTGCTGTCAACCATAGAAACACCTCTGAGAGAACATTGGATCAAATGGTAAGTGTATTTCTACATCGGCTTCGACTTGGCTTGTTTACTAAAGTTACATGTTATTTTTTATATGTTGTAAAGTAAACTTCTCTGGAAAATTTTTTTAACTCCGTTTACAGTACTGTATGGAAATAGTGACACAATATTTGCTATTATAACAAAGGCCAAATGGTCAGCATTGCAGAAATTTAGCTATATGAGGAACTGAGTGTTCTCTCAACTGGGTGTTCCTCACGTACACTTTTGGTTCAAGTAAAGATACATTGAACATATATGGGATGAAGATGGGAGGAGAAAGCCAGCATTAAAAACAAACTATAAACTGGCAGGTTGTCTTAAGGCACTGGCCTTAAAACAACAACCCCCATGACAAAACTGTATCAAATGTCTTCAGTGCCTGAATTGAAGGCATCTGGACTTCTTTTAAAGAAGAATAAGAAACACCTTTACTTGCCTCTATATATGTACATTTACATGTGTACAGTACAATCAAATTCGTTTTCTGCATATCCCAGCTTGTTTGAAAGCTGGGGTCAGCCATGGGATGACAATCCTCTAAATGATAGCCCAAAGCTCTATCCACTAGGCTACCACTGTCCCCTAACTTTTAGGTTCTCTCAATCGAAAGGCTTATTTAGTTCTAAAAGCTGATAAGGAATTCCAGTTGGGGACTGAAGAAGCCTTTAAGATGAAAGTTGAGGTCTTCAAGAACCTACAAGTAGTCAAGGTGCTTTCAATTCAAGCAATCAAGACTACCATGACCTAAATGACCTTCAGATAATCCACAGACCACGTCTCCAATGAACGCTTTTTTAACACCACTCCTGACAGACCCTTGATGTTTTCCTGACAGACCCTTGATCTTCAGAACTTTTTTACACATTAGCCACGGGCGACAGACACAGTGGCAAAGTGGGTAGCACTGTCGCCTCACAGCAAGAAGGTCCTGGGTTCGATCCCCAGGTGGGGCGGTCCGGGTCCTTTCTGTGTGGAGTTTGCATATTCTCCCCGTGTCTGGGTGGGTTTACGCCGGGTGCTCCGGTTTCCTCCCACAGTCCAAAGACATGCAAGTGAGGTGAATTGGAGACACTAAATTGTCCAGGACTGTGTTCGATATAACCTTGTGTGAACTGATGAATCTTGTGTAATGAGTGGCTACTGTTCCTGTCATGAATGTAACCAAAGTGTAAAACATGATGTTAAAATCTTAATAAACAAACAAACAAACACATTAGCCACAAACTATTACTAATGAAGACAGTTCACAGGACAAAATTAAGCAGCAAGCAACAAAATATTGGCTGTACAACAGTTCACACAGTGAACAGTGTTTAGATGTAATATCTGAACCACAGGTTTTGACAGGAACAATCCTGAATGCCTCGACACTGATAGACAGCATCAGCCAAGAGGTTGATTGTTCAGCAGAGAAGTTCACCGGCAGAGATGGACAGCACAGTAGAAAAAAAAAAAGGAAAACCAGTACTAACCTTTTTAATCTCTGAATATGTCTGGTCCTTGGCACCAGTGTCACCTTCTAAAAAGTTAGAAGTAGGCAAAATTTTAAAAACACACTTGTCAGCCATTCTTAAACAATTATAACCAACTGAAAACTGTTTAACTTCATACACCGATCAGGCATAACATTGTGACCACTGACAGGTGAAGTGAATAATACTGATTATCTTTTTATCACAGCACCTGTTACTGAGTGGGATATATTACATCACAGCTCTTGTGGGGTGTTTCTGGTCTGCAGCGGTCAGTATTTGTCAAAAGTGGTCCAAGGAAGGAACATTGGTAAACCTGTGACAGGGTCATGGGCGGCCAAGGCTCAGTGATGCACGTGGGGAGTGAAGGCTGGCCCGTGTGGTCCGATCCAACAGACGAGCTACTGTAGCTCAAATTGCTGAAGAGGTTAATGCTGGTTCTGATAGAAAAGTGTCAGAATACACAGTGCATCACAGTTGCAGGGCTGTTTTGGCAGCAAAAGGGGGACCAACACAATACTGGGAAGGTGGTCGTAATGTTATGCCTGATCGGTGTATATAGAAGTATTGTTTGTTGATTTTTCTTTCTATTTATTTACGCATTTTACCCCTTTTCTTCTGATTTAGCGTAGTCAATTTGTATAAAAAGGGTATACTGCTGCTCACGTGCCCTCGGATGTGCACAGTCCTAGCGGACAACTTCTTTTAACCAGGGTCCTTGCACGTTGGAAGACCCTGCCCACTTGGTCCGGTAATTTCCGCACCCAGCAGACACGGTGGCCAATTTGTGTCTGCTGCAGGCACTGCCAATTGTGCCCACTAGATGGCGCCCAGCTGACCCGTAGCAGAGCCGAGATTCGAAGGGGGGTGTTCAGAATTTCAGCGCTGGTGTGCTAGTGGAATACCCGCTGTGCCACCTGGCCCCCATTTGTTGATATTTTAACAAATATAAATTGAAGAACACAGACTGACCACCCTGGCAGCTTATTTTAATAAAAGATAACTTATTGATGTTTAATCAAAAAGAAAACTTAAGTAAAAACACAGGCATGCAATAGATCACAGCAACACTCCAAGAGATCCTCTGCGTAAATGTACATGTACACTGATCAGCCATAACATTAAAACCACCTTGTTTCTACACTCACTGTCCATTTTATCAGCTCCACGTACCATATAGAAGCACTTCGTAGTTATACAGTGACTGACTGTAGTCCATCTGTTTCTCTACATACTTTTTAGCCTGCTTTCACCCTGTTCTTCAATGGTCAAAATCCCAACAGGACCACCACAGAGCAGGTATTATTTAGGTGGTGGATGATTCTCAGCACTGCAGTGACACTGACATGGTGGTGATGTGTTAGTGTGTGTTGTGCTGGTATGAGTGGATCAGACACAGCAGCGCTGCTGGAGTTTTTAAATACCATGTCCATTCACTGTCCACTCTATTAGACACTCCTACCTAGTTGGTCCACCTTGTAGATGTAAAGTCAGAGACGATCGCTCATCTATGGCTGCTGTTTGAGTCGGTCATCTTCTAGACCTTCATTAGTGGTCACAGGACGCTGCACATGGGGCGCTGTTGGCTGGATGTTTTTGGTTGGTGGACTATTCTCAGTCCAGCAGTGACAGTGAGATGTTTAAAAACTCCATCAGTGCTGCTGTGTCTTATCCACTCATACCAGCACAACACACACTAACAAACCACCACCATGTCAGTTTTACTGCAGTGCTGAGAATGATCCACCACCCATAATAATACCTGCTCTGTAGTGGTCCTGGGAGAGTCCTGACCATTGAAGAACAGCATGAAAGGGGCTAACAAAGCATACAGAGAAACAGATGGACTACAGTCAGTAATTGTAGAGCTACAAAGTGCTTCTGTATGGTAAGTGGAGCTGATAAAATGGACAGTGAGTGTAGAAACAATGAGGTGGTTTTAATGTTATGGCTGATCAGTGTATATGAGAATACCAGTTGCAATAGACTTGCAAACAAACCAATGTGCATGCATTCAAAATCTTAACCACCCATGCTGCAAATTGTATTGGTTCAAAAGAGAATCTGGCTCCTTAATGATTTTGCAATTCATGTAAAGGGGTTGAGGTCAGGGGCTCTTTGCAGGCCTCTAGAGTTTCTCCTGTCTTTATAGACCATGCTATTTGAACAGTGGCACAGTCCCACAGTCAAGCAGGAAAAAACGGCTGCCAAGAAGTTGGCAGATAAAATTTATTTTATATGCCTGTTAGCAAAAGGTGTGGCTGAATCACCAAAACTCAATCATTAGAAAGGAAAAGGGGGGTGAACACACTTGAGGTAGACGCAGAAGTAAAATTAAGCTTCTACACATACAACAAACACACACACACACACACACACACATAACCTACCATCATCCAGATCGATGAACACACCTGCAGAATAATAAACCTCCATCTCAGAAAGCCTTCAACTCAGCTATCAAATATTCATTTGTAATAATTAAAAGTACACCACATTAATACCTACACGACACTCACCTGAGAAAAATACAGTGCCCAGTCCTAGGAGAATAAGGGCTCCAAAAATGCACTTGTTCAAAGAGAAGCCAATATCTACTTCTCTTCGTGGTGGCCTGAACTGTTCCTCCTCCTCTTCCTCCTCCTCATCATCTCGATGATCCAGAGAGCTTACAAGAGAGATGTTTCTCTTCCTCAGTCCATCATCCTTGTCTTTCTTCTCTTCGACGTCTGGTTTAAACTCTGCACAGAAAATGCACTGTCGTGTTTATCATTTATGATGCACTAATCTGCCATACTAATTAAAACATGTATAGTACTTAGTGGTTTGAAACAGAGCCAGACTACTTTCTTTGGACTGATAATAAAAGCTGTCAAAATGAAGTCATTAATGCAAAGCACCAGCAGCGAGCAGCCTAAATCATGCACGCTAAATCTTGTGCGGACCTCTAGGGGGCAGTACAAGGTTATCTTTTGTTCTAAACTTTAAAACGAGAAAAAGAACACATCTGGGAAATTTTTGTTTAAGGATAGAACAAAGTGCTTGGTAGGACAGTTAGCATTTAATATTTTAAGTGACCCACATTACATCCACAGTTTTTCTGTTTTGCACTGTACATTCTGGTCCCACTGTGGTTTACAAGATGTAACATAAAGCCTCCACAAGGGGGCATACACGTACACATTTATTTTGTGTTTCTGTGCTGCAAAAATTATTAGTATTTTTCACTGTGAACCCTTTTTTGGCTTGCGACCCTTTAAGATAGTCGACTGAGTGTGTGTGTTTATACATTCAAATGATTTGGAAACTGCTTGTTTTGCTGCACTTGAAGAGCCCAGATAAACAGCTCTACTACTAGCATGCAAACTGCTGAAGCAATGTGCTCATTTTTATAATAAAATAAATCTTGGATTTGTTTTTGGACGCCTGGTGTGATGGAACTCCAGTGACTTATGCTGAGCCCTGACATTAGCTTTATTGAACACCTTTGGGATGAACTAGAGCATAGACTGTGAGCCTGAACTTCGCCTGACACCAGATATGCTTATTTGACTGAATGGGTACAAATTCACAATGAAGACCTTCAAAATTCTTCCGGGAAGAGGCAGCCAAGATTTGGCTGTAAATAGGGCTAGGAGGGCATATTAATGCCTATTGTTTAAGAATATGATGTCAATCGAGCTTATGGGTGGCACAGTGGGAAGCACGGTTGCCTCACAGCAAAAAGGTCCTGGGGTCAATTCCCAGGTCTGGGTCCTTTCTGTGTAGAGTTTGCATGTTCTCCCCGTGTCTGTGTGGGTTCTTCTCTGGGAGCTCTGGTTTTCTCCCACAGTCCAAAGACATGCAGTCAGGTTAATTGGAGATACAGAACTGCCCATGACGGTGTTTGACATTTGACTTGAACTGATGAATCTTGTGTAACCAGTAATTACCTGTCCTGTCATGAATGTAATCAAAGAGTGTAAAACATGATGTTAAAATTCTAATAAATAAACCATCAAGCTTACTGCCAGGTGCCCATATAACTTTGGCTGTATAGTACATCTTTGTTCTATTGCTATGACTACAACATTTGCAAATTGAGGCTATGAGCTTACAGAGATTGAGGCTTTTGCTAGATTTGTTCTATTTTGGGAATTCCCCATGGTTATGGAATATGGAGTAGTGTGCGCTGCAGCTGTCGTTCCACATCCAGCAGACATCCAGGTTTCTATCTCCAGTGGCTAAGATCTAGGGATGCACTGATACCACGTTAACCCTTCTGATACAACACTAGATCCTTACTAAACTCCAATACCACCTCTCCAATACCACGCATAGAAATCTGGATATCAACTTTTACTGGTTGAATAAGTAAACACTTTGGTCAGGTATTCCTAGCTCCAAAGTTATCTGGACTATTTTCTATACTTTTTATATTTTCAATACTATTTTCTATACTATACAAAATGTTAGGTTAAAAGCCTTGTGAAAGGCCGAACAATGGCAACTCAGGCAGAGGTTGGTCCTGACCGCTTACTATTAATGAGTTCATATCACATTTGAGTTTTCAGTTTTATACCCTGAAATGGTTTCTGAGGGGAACATTTTTACCCACCTGAGGTAAAGCCTGCAAGTTAGAGACTGCCATGTCAACAATGCCACTCCAGCTAGATATGACAGGAATCTGCCATGTCTGCACTAAAAATGTCCAGAACTCACTATTATTACTTAAACTGACAGACTTATCTTTTTCTTTTGTAAAAAGAAACGTTTGTATATACACTGATCAGCCATAACATTAAAACCACCTCATTGTTTCTACACTCACTGTCCATTTTATCAGCTCCACTTACCATATAGAAGCACTTTGTAGTTCTACAATTACTGACTGTAGTCAATCTGTTTCTCTGCATGCTTTGTTAGCCCCATTTCATGCTGTTCTACAATGGTCAGGACTCAGTGGACAGTGAGTGTAGAAACAAGAATGTGGTTTTAATGTTATGGCTGATCGGTGTATGGTTTGTTTAAATATTATTCAAATTATTCTCCAGATCACCAATGGTGGATGGGTCACCGTTGAGTCTGGTTTCTTTATTTTAAATTTAAAGGAAGTTTTTCCTTGCCACTGTCACCCTTGGCTTGCTCAATAAAGGGTTTTTGGTTTGTCAGTCCTGGATGCTGTAAATTTGCTTTAAGATGTCTACTGTAAAGCAAGTATACTATACAAATAAATTTGACTTGACTTGAGCCAGCAACCTTCCAAATACTAGTCCAGTACCTTGACAGTTCAGTTACCAATGCAGTAAAAAAATGGTTGTTTCAATAGTCAGTCATACTGTTTCTAAAAGTGTATGTGCAGACCTCTAGGGGGTAGTACAGTATTATCTTCTGTTCTTAACAAGAAAAAAGAACATTTCTAGAATTTTTTTTGTTTAAAGAGAGAGAAAAAAAAGTTGGTAGGACAGTTAGTATGTAAGATAGTTATGATTTGAAAACTGCTTGTTTTGCTGCCTACAAAGAGCCCAGATAAACAGCTCTATTACTAACATGCAAACTGATGTAGCAATCCGTTCATTTTCTTTGAACGGGGGCAGTTAAGCTCAGCAGTTAAGACTCTAGACTGCTAATAGGAAAGTTGTAAATTTAAGCCCATGGCTTTGCCAAGCGTTTCCTTTGAGCCCCTTGAGCAAAACACTAAACTCTGAATGGTTTAGCTGAACTGCAGGTTGCTTTGGTATAAAGTATCTGCCGAATGCATTAATGCAAATGTAAACCAGTTTGCAATCAGCACCGATTTTCTTCACAATGCATTGCATGTCTGCTTAAATTGAACGACTTGCTTGGCTAAACTAGACCGATGGTCTGTTAAATGTTTGAACAGTGATGCTGTCGGATGCTGATACATCATAGTAAATTTACAGATGTTTGATTGTTCATGCTAATTATCCAGTGAAACACCCTAGCTGCATTCGCCTTTGTGTTGTTTACAAACTGCATGTACACTTTACAGGCAAAAGTATTGGGACACCCATTCTAATGTTTAAAGTTGTGTGTTTCAGCCACAATTATTTAAAAGGGAATTCTATGCTCCCAACGTTGCAGCAACAGTTTAGGGAAGATCCCTTTCATGTTTGGGCATGACTTTGCCCCTGTGCATAAAGAAAGGTCTATAAGGTTTAAAGAAACTGCCTGCACAGAGCTCTGACCTCAGCCCCACTAAACAGCTTTGTAATTAACTGGAACATCAGTTGAGGATTTCCTGATTAACACCAGCGCCCAGCCATACACATGCATTTTTGACTAAATTAATACAAATTTTCAGAGAGAGGTTGTAATAGCTAAAAAAAATTACTTATAGATCACTACTTTTACACTATTTGTTTTTAAAATGAGAAGTCTAACAAGCTCATGGTCAGCTGTCCAAATACTTATAGCCATAGGGGGTAGCTTGTATAAGATGGCAGTTGTCAATCCACAGGACTCCAAATATGCAGACAGGTGATAAATGAAAGAAAATGGAAAAAAAAAAACACAGTTTAAGTGCATATGCTTCCAGAAATGATCAATATAATAGAATTTCTAATTGACAGAGGCATGGAAAGTGGATGCCACAGCAAAAAGGGTCCTGAGGTCCTACTGTCAGTGAAGAGTTTTTATTTATGTGCAGAATGACTGGCTACTTAAAACTCCCAAATATGGATGAGACTGGTGTCATGGTTAGTGTGTATTCTTACCCTGCAGCCAGTGTTATAGGGTGGCGTCTGACCAACCTCAACCCTTATCCGAATTAATTGGTTAATGAAAATGAATGAATGAAATGGCATGGCAAAATATAACAGCAATGGCTCATTAAAAGCTAGGGTTTATTATTGGGACACTGATGGTAGGAGCTTCAATCACAAAAGAAACCTGATCTAATGAGTACTGTTTCATGGGTTCACTGCAGATATCAGTACAAAGCTTTGAGAACTGGCAGTAAATAGTGGGAGCAGTGAAGATTTTACAATAGTATTGCAATAAAGCACATCTGAGGGCAAACTAATATTCACTGATTGGTTTCCTAAGTGTGCAGCCACGATGTACACACGCTAGCGGAGTAACTAGATGGCCATGTCATACTTCAGTGCAGCAAATGCAGAACAGATCAAGCTGTCTGGTTCTATTAAACCATGCAACTACTGAGCACTCAGTTCCAGACCTGACAATCAGCTTCACTCTCCATTATGTTCACCAACCAAAACTTAAGAAGGTAAAAACCAAAACATTAAAAACAATAATAAAAAAAACATTCCAATAATTTGATTTACTTGTAAACCGTTGCATTACCCACCTTCTGTCAGAATCTTCTTCGGCACATACTTCTCTTCATCTTGTAAAAACCCCTCACCATCCAGAGAGGCTGCAGGTACTGAAGTACATTTAGATGAAGGGCTTATGTGTGTATAGGTGTCAGAGAATTGATCTGATTCTAGAGTAGCTTTGCTTGCATGGCTGTCACCGTCGGCTTCTTGCTCCTCTAGGTCGGAGCTTAGAGAGGTCAGGTTATCGATGTGACCGGGGCCGCTGGCTGCTGTGTCCTCTTCAATGTGTGTACCGGCAGCAACTTCACTGTTCTCCAGAGGTGCCACCTGGTAAGCAACATGCAGCATTATTACTACTAGATACAAAGTTTTAATATGTGCATGTGAATGCTTGTTTTAACACAATAAAGCGTGTCCAATTTTTACCCTATTGCATTATGCTTTCTCTCTACTGGTGCTGACCCCCACCCCGACATGTGTGCAGTAGCCAACTGCATCTTTTCACCTGCAGGAGGCGAGTTCATATGCGGATCAGCTTTGTGCACGGAGAGCCACACCCTGATTGCATTATCCCTCAACTCTGTGCAGACCCCAATCAGCCAGAAGAGGTCTTAATTGCATCAGTTGTGAAGTCCCTATCCGGCTTTTCCCTCCCTGTATAAACCAATCGTTGTTCATATAGCCACCCAGCCCAGCCGGATGGCAGAACAGAGATTCGATGTGATGTATTCGAAATCCCAGCTCTGGTGTAATTGTTTATGTTATATTTTTACACAAATATAAAATAATTCCCATTGTTTTATGGTCTGTCTGTGGCAAAATATTTTATTTTTATACTGATTTTAAATTTTCAGTTCAGTTACCAGCTCCTCTTCTGCTCTCCTCTCCTCCTCCTTTTGTCTGATGGCTCCATCCTCAGCACCCTTCTCTCATCCCTTCTCTGCACATGCTCAGACCATTTTAATCTCACCTCCCTAACTTTGTCTCCAGAATATCCTAACTGTCCTGTCTTCAATAAACTCGTTCATAATCTAAAATCGCACATCTTAATCATGCAATACTACTGTTTCACCAGCAGGTGTCGACAGACAAAAACTAAAATGTCAAGTGTAGAATAGTCTAGAAAGTCTAAAGAAAATGTCGAGTATTTTTGACTAAATGTGTGCAGAAAAGAAGTAAGATTTAAATATAAATAAACTCTGTTGGAATTAAATAAGATTTCAGCGCAAAACATAAGATATATGCCTCCTACAGGCGGACCTCAAAGTTATGACGGCATTAAAAGCGGCTGTGTCTCACATTATACACTACTTTACTAAATAAGATGCCTAATTAGTGCACTTCTCTTGGTTTAATTACACACTATGTAGGACTTAAGATACAGTTTGGGATGCAGCCAGACAATCACCTATAAATGTGTAACGTGTACGTGTGTAAAAAAAAAAACACCAGATGGCATTTTAATTTAGTGTGAAGTTGTTTGCTTGTATCCAAGTAGAACAAGACGGTAAAACAAAATATACATTTTTGTAAGATATAAACTGCAGACTGCACTGTTTCATTATAAGTAATCTCTGTACAGGAGGTCAAAGTAAATAAAGGTGTAGCCAAGTTAAATGGTGTCACGCTACCCATAGGAAGACATGCAAAATACTCCACAACAGTGCATCAAAGCACCTTCAGTGGAACGAAAGCAAATATAAAGTCTATTTCTGTAACATTTAAGACTTGGCTTGCTTGAGTCGAGGTCTTTCAGTTACTCTTGCAGTGTTGTGGCCTGTTTTTAAGAAAGTGTGGGCATGCACAGCACTGTTTCAACAGCGTTTAAAGCCAGTCTTGCTATGGCGTTCTCTAAACACAAATCTCGTTAAGAAAAGGCAGCGAGGCAGCTTGCCTCATTAGTAGAAGGTGGCGAGCTGGCACAGCAGGTAATGTGTGTGCTGGACAGCTCCAGGATACCGGCCTTTATTCACTCTGTGAGTTGTGTGGCATATACAATAAATTCAAAATGTATTTATTACTTATTGTAATGTGGAATTGATTTTGAATGGCTTATTGGCATTTTTACTGATCAAGATACACTAAATCTCCCATAATAAAGTGAAAACATGTCTTTGAGTTTGGCTCCTTTGTGGCTTCTGCGATGCAAAAAGTCTGCATTATGGAGTGCTACAGAGATGCCACAATCTGATCATGTTTTAGTCCTAACAATGCAATGTAAATTGTAGGCCTTTACAGACCCAGTGGTGTGTGTTTAAAAAAATATGTAAGTCACTCTGGATAAGAGTGTCTGCTTAATGCCAATAATGTAAATATCCAATTTATTATAAATTCTAACTGCAACAGGTAAACTTCAAAAATAAAATAATTAATAACCTCAAAAATAATTGAAGCAAACCGAATGTACCTGACCACAATTTGGCCACAGCAAAGGGTCAGAGATTTGAGTTTTTAATTTATATGAATTCTTCAAAAACATGTGTTTACTTTGTCATTATGAACAATTAAGTACAGATGTGTAAAAATGGCAATTCTATCCATGCAAAATCAAATTTATGACACAATGATGTGTGCAAAAACTTTCTAAATCCACTGTCTGTGTACATTTATATTTGCTGCTGTATATATATGTATATATATATATATATATATATATATATATATATATATATATATATATATATATATTAGGGCTGTCAAACGATTAAAAATTTTAATCGCGATTAATCTCAGAATTTCATATAGTTAATCGTGATTAATCGCATTTAAAAAAAATCTGTGTAAATGTTATAGAAAACAAGGATTTTTAAGTGAAATGTTACAATTAAAATGGTGAACACATTTTATGCTATATGTTCTTATGTTAAAAACTGCTGGGACAAGAGAAAACTGTAAGGGAGTTTTATTCACTCACATACTAGGCAGTAATACTATCCAGCAGAGACCCTTGACTTCGTATAAATGTCAGATTGTAGGTTAAAATTTCTCCATCAGCAAACATTGTAGATCAGCGGTGCTTTAGGTGGGATAAGGCGTAGTTATTGTAACAGACTTTTCTGTGGTTGTATTGTGACAATGGTTTGATGGACGTTTCTACACGAAGTGAGTGTGTTTTGACCCTTTTGGGCTTCCATAGTTCATGGACTAACGTGCTTGACTCAGCTTTCCGGTATTTGGTACCGTAACAGAATAAGTAAAAAAAAAGTGTTCTGCTCCCGACAACTTGTGAATATAGCGTGTATTTATTTCTTTATTAAGAAAGTGCATCCCTACAACGCTCGGTTACATTATGATAACAAACCGCAAATGAAAAACGGTGGCAAGTCCGACATTAAAACGTTTGTTCTACCAGTCAAGTTTTAACATGAACTAGAATTTGCGTTAACGGCACTATTTTTTTAAATCGCGTTAAATTGAAATCGCGTTAATGCGTTATTATCGCGTTAACTTCGACAGCCCTAATATATATATACATACATACATACATATATATACACATGCAGTATATATGTATGTGTATATATATATATATATACAGTGTATCACAGAAGTGAGTACACCCCTCACATTTCTGCAGATATTTAAGTATATCTTTTCATGGGACAACACTGACAAAATGACACTTTGACACAATGAAAAGTAGTCTGTGTGCAGCTTATATAACAGTGTAAATTTATTCTTCCCTCAAAATAACTCAATATACAGCCATTAATGTCTAAACCACCGGCAACAAAAGTGAGTACACCCCTAAGAGACTACACCCCTAAATGTCCAAATTGAGCACTGCTTGTCATTTTCCCTCCAAAATGTCATGTGATTTGTTAGTGTTACTAGGTCTCAGGTGTGCATAGGGAGCAGGTGTGTTCAATTTAGTAGTACAGCTCTCACACTCTCTCATACTGGTCACTGAAAGTTCCAACATGGCACCTCATGGCAAAGAACTCTCTGAGGATCTTAAAAGACGAATTGTTGCGCTACGTGAAGATGGCCAAGGCTACAAGAAGATTGCCAACACCCTGAAACTGAGCTGCAGCACAGTGGCCAAGATCATCCAGCGTTTTAAAAGAGCAGGGTCCACTCAGAACAGACCTCGCGTTGGTCGTCCAAAGAAGCTGAGTGCACGTGCTCAGCGTCACATCCAACTGCTGTCTTTGAAAGATAGGTGCAGGAGTGCTGTCAGCATTACTGCAGAGATTGAAAAGGTGGGGGGTCAGCCTGTCAGTGCTCAGACCATACGCCGCACACTACATCAAATTGGTCTGCATGGCTGTCACCCCAGAAGGAAGCCTCTTCTGAAGTCTCTACACAAGAAAGCCCGCAAACAGTTTGCTGAAGACATGTCAACAAAGGACATGGATTACTGGAACCATGTCCTATGGTCTGATGAGACCAAGATTAATTTGTTTGGTTCAGATGGTCTCAAGCATGTGTGGCGGCAATCAGGTGAGGAGTACAAAGATAAGTGTGTCATGCCTACAGTCAAGCATGGTGGTGGGAATGCCATGGTCTGTGGCTGCATGGGTGCAGCAGGTGTTGGGGAGTTACATTTCATTGAGGGACACATGAACTCCAATATGTACTGTGAAATACTGAAGCAGAGCATGATCCCCTCCCTCCGGAAACTGGGTCGCAGGGCAGTGTTCCAGCATGATAATGACCCCAAACACACCTCTAAGACGACCACTGCTTTATTGAAGAGGCTGAGGGTAAAGGTGATGGACTGGCCAAGCATGTCTCCAGACCTAAACCCAATAGAACATCTTTGGGGCATCCTCAAGCGGAAGGTGGAGGAGCGCAAAGTCTCGAATATCCGCCAGCTCCGTGATGTCGTCATGGAGGAGTGGAAAAGCATTCCAGTGGCAACCTGTGAAGCTCTGGTAAACTCCATGCCCAGGAGAGTTAAGGCAGTTCTGGGAAATAATGGTGGCCACACAAAATATTGACACTTCAGGAACTTTCACTAAGGGGTGTACTCACTTTTGTTGCCGGTGGTTTAGACATTAATGGCTGTATATTGAGTTATTTTGAGGGAAGAATAAATTTACACTGTTATATAAGCTGCACACAGACTACTTTTCATTGTGTCAGTGTCATTTTGTCAGTGTTGTCCCATGAAAAGATATACTTAAATATCTGCAGAAATGTGAGGGGTGTACTCACTTTTGTGATACACTGTATATATATATATATATATATATATATATATATATATATATATATATATATATATATGTGTGTGTGTGTGTGTGTGTGTGTGTGTGTGTGTGTGTGTGTGTGTGTAGAAGATTGACATTACATTGACATGACAGTCAGTGTCTGTCTAAAAGCAAAAACAGCAGCTGGAGGAGGCTCAGCAATTGTTTTAAGTAAACAGCTTTTTTTGCTCAGAGATGTTCAGTTTTCCTTCTTTTTGTTCTTTAATAGGGCAAACTACCTTTTAAAATTCATCATGCACAGCAACAGATTCATTCTAAATGTTTTGTATAACTACTTTCTTGGGACAGGGTTAACATGACATGACAAATGCAGACCTGAGGTGGTTCAGCAGTGTGAGGTTGAGTCTCTCTGAGCTCTGATTTTTGAGGAAAAGTTGGTTCTGCTTGGAGATCTTCTGTTTGGAGTTCAGCCTGACCTTCTACACCAGACTCCTACATTAGAAGACAAAACTTCTCAGACTATTTACACAGTATGACAGTGTCAAATATCTAAACATTGCTTAAGAGAATTTTTCGCACAGAGAGAAGTGGCTATGTGAAAAAAAACAATAATGGAGAAAGATTATACAAATCAATCATGGTAAAGCTATAGCATTTTCCAGTATATAGTATGACCAAAACAGCAATGAACTGTATGAAATAAGATATTTTGTGGTTTTATTTCCAGAGATTATTGGCCTGGAATTACTCAGATCATTTTTTTTTTACCCTATTCACAGCCCAATCTGATTATGTAAATATTCACCTATGCAGTCAGATGACCTCTGACACTTACACAAAACCCCTTTCTGACCTAGGAGGGCTGTAGCACATGCCTTCTTTAACATGCTGCTTTATTTACCTGCCAGATGCGAATTCGTACAGAGAACCACAATGCATTTGGAATAACCCTATGCCCTAATTTTCTATTTCCAACCTTTTCCCCCCAATTTGTTTCCCTAATCTAGTTGTGTCCAATTGCCCTGATTGCATCCTCCACTGATTCAATCCTCCACCGTTGACTGAGAATGCTTCTCAACTGACACACGCCCCCTGCCGACACGTGCTCAGTACAGATTGCATTTTTCACCTGCACGAGTCGAGTTCATATATACCGATCAGCACTGTGCACAGAGAGCTACACCCTGATCAGCATTATTCCTCAGCCCTGTGCAAACGCCATCAAACGTCATAATCGCACCAGTTATAGGGACCCATGAATCGACTTGTCCCTAACCCTATGAAAACAAGCCAATCGTTGTTCATGCAGCCGCCCAGCCCAGCCGGATGGCAGAGCTAAGTTTCGATATGATGTATTCGAAAACCCAGCTCTGGTGAGCTAGCGTAATTTACCGCTGCGCCTCCTGAGCGGCACTCTTTGTATTTCTTCACCACCGTACCACACTTTCATTAGACACTAAGAATTTGTCCTTCTTTTACTCGGATATTGCTAATTATGTGCTTTAAGTGCCTAACAGGACAAGGGAATTAATGGAGGTAACCTTATTTCTCTTGGTCTCTAGTCTTCAAAACAGAATTTCCCAAGCCCAGTGACATGAGCTTAACCTGATACCTTTTATCCAACTCCTCAACTAATTATCAAACCCTTTATGAGCTGGATCAGGTGTCACTCTAGTGTTTTGGCAGATGGAAACATTATACATGGCTATATTATAATAAAAGTAGAGCTAGACATTTTACCCCCAGCCACTGATAATTCCCAACAAAGCTGCCAGCTATACATAACTAACAGATCACTCACCTTTACCTCTGGAGCAAGAATGGTCCAGCTGTTGCTGTTGGTGCTATTGGTGCTGCTGTTAATCTCAGCCATCGCCACAGATGGCCTAGTTCAGCAACTGCAACACAAAAAGCCTTTTCAGTCGCTAAGGTCAGGATCAGACAGCACATCAGATTCATTTCCATGCTCCACTGCTTATTTGAATGTGATGGATTATTTGTTAACATGATAAGAAGGAGCCTTGTTTATTGATGCAAATCATGAGTAGAAAACAAGAGGGACTGTCAAGCATTTGATGTAATCAAAAATTAAATGTAAAAGTCCAAAAGTATGTGAACACATGAACTGTACGTGTTGTTGAACACGATTGACCTCCATATAGCCATAAAAACCTTTTTTGCTCTGGTTGTCTGAGAACGTTGGGTAAAACCCTTGTTTGCTATCAATATTCCTGTCTATTGAAGGTGCTGGATGGGTTTGAAGACAAGGTACAGGGCAGTCAGGTTTTTTTACCATCAAACTCTGCAAACCAATTGGAACAGGATGGGCTATGCTTTGGCCATGGTGGTGTTGTTATACTTAAACAGACTTAAAATGTTTCCAGGCATTTATAATAAAAACAAAAAAAATTCTCTAAATTACCAGGGTATTCTACTACTGGTAGGTACTAATGGTTCTGCTTCAAATAGCAGTACATAGTGACAAGGGCAATATGGCAAAAAAGGTTTCACAGCTAAATGGGAGTCAGTAGGTCTATACTTTTTGAGGAAGCCCTGTAACAGATTGGTGTACTACCCAGGGTATTCGGGCCTTGCGCCCAGTGTTTCCCGGTGGAACCAGACCAGTAACAACCCAGACCAGCATGAAGCAGTTGATGAGAATGACATTTCTGAGGTATACATCTGGCAATATGGATTTTTAGAAGTTGTCCATACAAACAGGCATGTAATACCACTAAGTGTAGGGACAAATTTCTACCAGTAGACACTTTCTTTATTAGTACAATGTTAAAACTCACAGCCACTCAGGTGGCGCAGCGGTAAAATACGCTAGCACACCAGAGCTGGGTTTTCGAATACATCGTATCAAAACTCAGCTCTGCCACCCGGCTGGGCGGGGTGGCTGCATGAACAACGATTGTCTGTTAGTCATAGGGTTAGGGACAAGCCGAATCATGGGTCCTCATAACTGGTGCAATTACGACCCCTGCTGGCTGATTGATGGCGTCTGCACAGGGCTGGAGAATAATGCTGATCAGGGTGTGGCTCTCTGTGCACAGTGCTGATCGGTATATATGAACTCGACTCGTGCAGTTGAAAAATGCAGTCTGTACTGAGCATGTGTCGGAGGGGGTGTGTCAGTAGGGATGTAACAATACACTAACCAGGATGCAATGCAATTCACAATACTGGATTCACAACACGATTTTTTAAGCTAAAATTGAAGACAAATAAGTGTCCTTTTATTATTTCTCTTAAAAAATATTTTATATTTTATTTATCTAAAATAATGACTGTCCATTCATTTCTGAGGTAGGTACAAACTATGTAAAAAAAATTTAAAAACCCTGAATTTGGCAACCAGGCGTATAGCGCCAGTGACTTCAACCAGGCGAGGTGTATACCGCCAGTGCCCTCTGCTGTTTAAAGTGAATATCGATTCATTTTACATGTCAAATGGATTTAAATCATGGAATTTTTGAATCGTTATTAACTGTCTTGTGGTGAATCGTTAATCCCTAGTCCTCAGTCAGCGGTGGAGGGTTGAATCAGTGAAGGATGCAATCGGGGTAAATGGATACGACTACATTAGGGGAGAAAAATTGGGGGGAAGAGGTTGGAAAAATAAAAAAAAATAAAAAAATGTTAAAACTCACTAAGCTCTTCACTATGACCCCCTCTACTGCCAATGTTTCTCAACAGAGACTGCAGGATAAATGACCGTATGCTTGACATTGGTCAGCATGGGTAGGCTTAAAATAGCAGAACCCAGTCATTAGAAAAACTGTTTACATATTTTTGGCCATGTAATGTTTACATGATGTCTAGGATGGAAAAAAAACTCTGAGTGGCTCCCTCAGGATGCACAGATGCTGGGAATGCTTATCCACTTCATAAGTAATCCACATTGTGCCAAAGGCTACACTGGCCTTCCTTCCATCAACCAAATGGTTTGGCACAGACCTGCGTAACTAAGGGGGTCACAGACAGTGTAAAAAAGGGTTTCAAGGCGGAAACGGAAAACTCATGGCAACATCAAAACAAAAAGCTGGTGTTGCCGCTTAGACTTTGAATACTACTGAGAAAAGTAGAAACGGAAGGCTTGACAACTTGTCCTACTAGGTCAAAGTCTTTATAGCATTCAAGATTTAAACAGAAATTATCCTGATATTCAAAGACTCTTTAAAAAAAAAAGTCTAAATGAATTAAACTAGAAAAAGGAAAACAAATCTCATGCACACTTCAGAAAATATAATGATGGAAAAAAACACTATTTTAAAGAAACAGCCTGGGAACTGTGTGACACACTTAAAATTACATTAATGATCCTAATGATCTATTTTTTCTCGTCACAGTAATTTGGGCCTGCTAATATATACTCTCCCATGAGAGATTAGCCAATGTAGCTTTGGGCTGTGATGAAAACCAGGATACAGTGGAAATAGATAAGAACTATAAATAGGACTGAAAGAAAGACTGTCCTCCTAGGGAGGAGAGGGGAGGGTAAATTAGATATACCTGTTTAATAGAATAAAAAGGAGGACAAATAATAATGAAAAAGGTAATGTGAACGTATTATACTATACTTTAACCCGATTGAACACTTTTGGGATGAACTGGAATGTTGATTGTGACCGTTGCCTTCTCGTCAAACATCAGTGCCTGACCTTAAATTTTTTCTGTCAATTAATTGGGCACCAATTCCTACAGAACCATTTAAAATTCTGCTCAAAACTGTGGAGGCTGTTATAGCTGCAAATAGATGTCAAGTCTATAATAATGATGGACTAGGATCCTCCTGGTGGCTGTAAAACTCAGATTTAGCTGTCAGAAGTCCAGATGGCGTAAGCAGCTCAGGTGGCACACTCGTTGGTTCGAAACTCAGCTCTGCCATCCGGCTAGGCTGTGCGGCTACACAAACAACGATTGGCTTGTTGTTCATACAGGGTGGGAGCCGGAGCAGGGACCTCATAACTGATGCAATTACTAACAATTACGACCTCTGCTGGCTCTTTGATGGCACCTGCACAGAGTCGAGGACTAATGCGTTCATCAGGGTGTGGCTCTCCGTACACAAAGCTGATCCACAAATTAACTGAGGTGAAAAGATGCAGTCGGCTACTGCGCATGTGTCAGAGGGGGCGTGTGACAAACCTCAATCAGGAGTGAAGATCAGCATCGGTAGAGAGGAAGCGTATTGCACTCGGGTAATTGGAACTAGATTGGGAGGAAAATTGGGAAAAATGCAAAAAAAAAAAAAGTCCAGATGACGTAGCATGAAGAATTACTCCGGAGTTTGAATCTTCATTGCTCTCAATTCCAATAGCAATGTGCTTTACATCGTTTCAGTCAGAAATTGGCACTGCATCATGGATCATGGAAATCCTTTCCATCCACCCAATCCATTGCTTTTAAGGGAGGTTTGGAGCTGAATGAGTTGCAGCTGAGATCAGTGGTCTAGTGGTTCTGTTCTGTGAGCTGTCTGACCTTGACAACTGAGCTGTTCTTGCCCTCCAACTGTTTCTACGTCAGTTTTTAAATTTCACATTTGTTTCCAAAAATATGCTGTTTTTTAATGAAATCTATTTCTGCAGCTACACAAGCAACACAATAAAATGATGCACCACCACTCCTTTAGGCTTAACTTTCTAGCTTGTCTATCATATAAGGGTTTTGTTTAACTTTTCTTGGATAGTAGCTTTTTTGTTTGTTTGTTTTAAGGATCTTCCTTTGGCTTACACAGCCCCCTTTATCTGTAATTATTAAGAACATTTTGGACGGGTGCTTAGATTTTTTTTTTAAACTTTGACCTTGTTTGACATTGTAGGCATCGTCTAGCTCGTCCAGGTGGCACAGCGGGATATTCCACTAGCACACCAGCGCCGAGATTCTGAACTCCTCGATTTGAAACTCGGCGTTGCCACCTGTCGGCTGAGCGCCATCTGGCGGGCATAATTGGCAGTGCCTGCAGCAGATACTAACTGGCCACCGTATCTGCAGGGGACGACAACCGGACTATTTGTGGGTGGGATCAAAAAAGACGCATGTGCAGAATGCGTAAGCAGCGACATGCTCTCCTCGGATGCAATCAGGTATCCCTCAGCAGTGGAAGACAAATTTACTGCGCTAAATCGGGAGGAAAATGGGTTGTGTTTAATTTTCCCTTCAGAAACCAATGAAGTGTGTATTTTGGCTTCAGGTGCTCAAACTTTTGCACATGAATTTATGTGTGCATATTATTAGCATCTGCATTTTACTTTAATTGCCAAATTGCCTTGAATTTATCTTAATGTTTATTGACAATGTTGTTCATCTAATATGTTGTTCTGTTCTATTCTTCTGTTATCCAACTGTCTACATCCACTACACTTGCATATGCTATGTAGACAGCCCTGTTTACTCAAGGGTTTGTATATTTCAGCCACCAAGTCCCAACAAGTGCATAAGATTAAACATTCAGTCATGAAGTCTACTTAGTTAAACATTGGCAGTAGAACGGGTTATTCTACCTATCTTTTCAATAAGTCTGTTTGGTCATTTTTTATCCTGCAAGAGCTGCCCTGGTCAATTGCAACAGATGTCACTGTGCAGGGAAAATATCTTAACAAAGCATCAGCTTAGCTTCAAAGTGGTTTGTCATATAAGCTGACTACAAACCAGAACAGGAAGTTAAAGTGCTAAAGTACATCACACGAGCTACAGCAACTAATCGAGAAAACTGGTAAAAATTGGCAAGAACAAGCAGCAACAAATTTCACTGTCTATTATTTGGTCTGTTGTTTTTTTTCATATGAACATGGCTAAATATAAAACCGCTGAATAACGGAATGCTAAATTCAATCCTAGTTTGAAAGTGCACTACATACAACTAGGAAAATGGTACAAGCAAAGTCCTCCAAAAGGTATTTTGTCCATGTAGGGCATTTAAGATGTTAAAAGACGTTCACTTACAATTGTGACTGTATACAATCCAAGCAATTGAGAGTCAAGGCCTTGCTCAAGGGCCCAACAGCAGCAACCTGGCACATTTGTGGCTTGAAACAGCAACCTTCTGATTACTAGTCAATAGGGATGTAACGATACACTCTACCCATGATGCAATACGATTCACGATACTGGGTTCACGATACGATACGAAACAAAGTTTCCTTTTATTATTTCTCTTTTAAAAAAATAAAATAAAATACTGTATTTGTGCTTATCTTTTATTCATCTAAATAATGAATGCGCTTTTATTTCTGAGGTAGGTACAAACTATGCCAAATAATGCTTATAGTGTAAAATAAACTGAAATGAAATTTTAAAACAAATCCAACATTATATAAATAAATGAATAATACATGAATAATAGAAATAAAGAAAGTATCCTCACATAAATAAATTTGGCTGGAATATTTCGACCCTGGCAACCGTGTAATTACGTCAACTAGGTGAGGTGAATAGCAACAGTGCCCTCTGCTGTTTAAAGTGAATATCAATTCATCTTAAATGAATAACCGATTGGAATCGTGGCACATGTGCACCGATTTTTAACTGTCTTGTGGTGCATCGTTACATCCCTACTAGTCAAGTACCTTAACTGTTGAATATTGTGTTAAACTCAATTTTGTCTTACACTGCTGAGAGATACCAGATTGCATCCGAGGAGAGAACGTCGCTGTACACGCCTCTTCCAACACGTGCACAGCCCTCCTCTTCTCGCCCCTGCATTCTGCACAGGCGTCTCTTCCGCCAATCAGGGTCCTTACACAGAGAATGAAGACCCACTCACCCACACATAGTCCGGCCCCCACCCTGCAGATTCGGTGGCCAATAAGTATCTGCTGCAGGCACTGCCAATTATGTCCGCTAGAAGGCGCCCAGCCAAACGGTGGAAACTTGGTGCTGGTGTGCCAGCGAAATATCCCGCTGTGCCACCTGGGTGCCCTTTATAGCAGATTTATGTTCACATTTATCTATCATACCAAATTAGAAAATACTTTCACATGTTAGTCTGGCTAAAACATTTGTTTATAGGTGGGTGAATATGGTCATGAATCTGGCAAACGTTTCTCTCTTCAAAACATAAGTCATGCCACAAAGCCAAATGTGTTTCATAATGCCATGTTAAACAAGTGATACATTTAGAGGCAGTAGAATGTGCACCATATTACAGTTTATAATAATAGGTTTTGGGGGAAAATGTTGGCAGGTTTGGTGTAAACACAATTTGGTCATATGGTGTAATTCGTTGGCTATATATTCTACAAGAACAGTCTGTGAGATGGAGCTCTTCCAGCTGTACATTCTCTTGTAAATGCTCTACCAATGTAGAGCGAGTGTAGTTAACAAGTGGTTCACTTCTACCACCCACACCAAGAAAATCGTTGAGAGACTCTTCAAAACTTTTCGCTGATCAGTAACTATTACTATACATAGTAGGCAATTATATATGGTGAGTACTAGTGGTCAAAGGACACAAGACCACAAAGACTGAAGTTAAGACCACCAATACTCCCTGAAAAACTTAAAAAAAGAGGGGAAAATCCTAGAACAGTCAAAGGAATCACAAATTGCCATGGGTTCCCCTGATTTACTAATCCAGATAGAATAGGGCTTTTGATTGAATTTGAAACAAAGATCCCTGGAGAGAATGTAAAGCTGACATAGTTGTTAGTTCTACTGATGGAGACAACAGTTTTGAAAGATGCAAAAGGTAAGTGTGAAATATCCACCTCAAAATCAACATTTAGTGTAGTCATTAACTGATATCTTAGCAGTCTAATTATATTTTGAAGCAAGTTACAAATGTCATGTTTTAGAGCAGACTCTGAGAGACAAAAGCTTCTACCCTGTGATATAATGGACTTCAATTATTTAGAAATGTTCCAGGATGGTGTAACTCAGGCCGTCTCGCTCCAGGTTTCCCACTTGCATAAAAAGGTGACCATACATGGTAAAAGTTTGTCTTAACTTGGGTCTGCTGGAACAAGAGGTACCACTTCAGCTGCTAAATTGCACAATCCCAAATATTTTTACATAAGAGAACTGGATACTGTATGAAACAATGACACCCAATAAAGATTTAAATGCAAATACTTTGCACTGACCTATAACAATGCAATTAATACTTCCAATATAAATCTGGATGCCTGAACATTTAATGTTTGAATAACCTTGTAAGTCTCTATTGTGTTAACTATGTGATAGTTAGAATTATTTGTACACTTGTTCATTCATGTAACTATCCAGCAAATCATGTAAGTATCCATCAATTCATATCAAACATCAAAAGGGAAGAAATGTGATCTTAGTGACTTCGATTGTGCCATGAATGTTGGTGCCAGATGTGCTGGTAAAAATTTACTTTAAAAATTGCTGGTCTGGAATTTTCAAACACAACTGTCATAAGGGTTTCTACCAAATGCTACAAAAAAAGATGTGAGCAGTAGTTTTAACCCTGAAGCCCCTTTTATTTTAAGAGCTCAATTAAAACAGTCAGTTAAAACTGGGTGCAAGGCAGGAATACCCTAGTCAAGGTGCCAATTTATCACATGGCTTCATTCCCTACCAGATATATCCAATAACGTCTGTATAGATGCCTAGCCAGCTGATAGCACCACTGAGATTCTAACCCAGATGTCAGCAGTGATGGGCTAGCATACTACACATCAAAATTCTTCAGCGTATTTATACTTTAAATGGACACCCCTCACCCATTGCTAAAAGGTGTATAAAATCAATTGTATTGAATTAGATGCTTCTTTTTCATGTTCCAGCATAATTGTGACCTTGTGCACAAAACTAGTTTGGTGTGAAGGAGATCCAGTGGTCTGCACAGAGCTCTGACCTCGACCACACCAACCACCTTTAGGATCAGAATGTTGATTCCGAGCCAGGATTCTCATCCAACCTCAGTGAGTCACAACTGTTGTGAATAGTCTTTGTAAAATGGAGGTTAATCCAACATAACTACGTGGTTACAACCCCTACGGTGTTTTATTTGACTTTACCAGCAATACAGTGCAATACAGTGGTCATGACTTTGTTATTACCTTTACTAAATTTGAGGTGGTAACATTGTCATGACCACCAATGTCATGAAACTTTTACATTCTGTGTTATGAAGTAAAAACATATGGTACCAATGTGTCATCTTAACAACACTACAGACTCTACATATATTTTACTGACTCAAACCTAGCCATACTTGCATTATGATAACAACAGTTTTACAATAGAGATGGTGACACTTAAATAATTAAATAAATGTGGCGATTAAAGGGGGTAGTAACTCAATACAATTTATTTGTTTCAGTTATTCAATGACCTGTTTTTTTAATGAAATGTACTTCATAGTTTTAATTATAGGCACTTAAGACAAAACATGTAGTTTATTTTTGAGTAGTTTTACAACCATCAAAGGTGGAAATGTCAAAATTAGTGGTAGTTACATTGTTGTGACCATGTAATTACGTTTGCTAGGACTATCTAGGATATAAGAGAGAAGCTCTTATTAGCTCTTAAGAATTTTTTTTAGTGATGCAATGAATGATCTTTTTAATACCTAAAATATTTGTTTTGTAATAAAGTATTTTTAACACAAATTTATAACCTAGGGACGTAAAAGTTCCCCCAATTGAAGAATCACCCAGTTACTGTATAAAGTCGCATAACAAAGTTGTTACAATTCCTAAATGTGTTTTAAATGTTAAAATGTGTGGTGGTAAATTGTGTTTGCACTTGGACCAATGAAGCCATTTGGGACTCACCCAATGTGTCATCTTATGCAAACAGCACAGGCTCTGCATCTCTTTCCCGACTCCAACGTATCCAGGCTGAATACCAAATGCTTCATTATACCCTGTATATGTGCACTACGTTTGATATACGTTTTAACGCTTTGTCTAGTGCACTACATTATTCAATAAGTGCTTATTGCAATCCATCCAATGTGTCACTGCACGAACAGATGCAAACGCATTTGACTGCAATAAGTACAACTTTAAACGTGTGCATAAATAATACAAAACAATTTAAACACATATTTGCGTGTTAGATATGAAGCTTTAAAACAAACTTGAGAAAGGTCCTGACCCTAAGCGTGTAAAACAGCGTGAAGCATAACAAACGTAGGCTGAATACCAAATGTTTTCTACATGCCTGTATAGGTTCGCTGTGTATGATAAATAATAACAACCTATACACACTAGATAGTACACTTCATATACACCATCGTGTGATTTAGAACCATACCTTACACAGAGCTTTGCACATTATGCGGAAACAAAAGAAAGTTTGCGGATATGCAAAAGTCTCAAATGTGGTTAAAACGAACTTGTTCTGCTAATCTGTGCCATGTTTGTAAGTAAATACTGCAGCTACTAGATCTTACCTCAAGTCTCCAAAGCTTATCGACGCCAAAGATTCTCCTTTCTTTGAGTATGACAGTTTAAACATACTTTCAAGCTGTTTCTAGCTCTCTTTTAGCCTTCACTGCGGTCCACCAATCACAGTCGTGATTTTCCGAACGCCCCGCCTTCACAGACAACAGGCCACCAATCACAAATCGGCATGGCCCATGCTTTAGTCAGAATGATTGACGTTTGCAGGTGCCATTAACAGCTGGTTTAATCCCAATCTCTCCATGATGCATGTACATTGATTTTGTAACATCACTGCATATGGAACAAATTAATTACATCTGTATAGTAATGTAGGTTTATTAACTGCTCAATATACAGTGACAAATTAAAAGAACAGCCTAAAGTGAGACCCCAGAGGAGCTCCATTATGCTTTGACTAAGACTCTGCCAGTAACTGTACTAATGGACTTAATTCTTATTAAATATATTCCTTAAATCTTATTAAATATATTTCCACAATTTGTACAATGGTAATGAAGATGGATACTGCTGTCTAACTCATTGCTCGAGAATCAGACCAAATTTTGATAACCCAAATGTCTTTAAAATTGTTCAGTACACAGAGGAATTGTAGATGCCCACATTGAATCAGATGCCCACCTAGTTTTGGCCATATACTGTATATGGTAGCTGTCCCTGAACTAATGGCAACTGAGACAGTCCAATATGAAGTTATATGATTTTTTTTTTACTGCAATTGTTGTAAAATTGTAATTTTTCCTTTGGTTAAACATTTTACATCTGTATCATAAAGTTTTTTGAATGTGGAGAAAGCAAGAGAAAACAAAGTCATTCAGGAGATGGGTTTGTCTATGCAAATACCAGCCTGAGGCTTATTTGCATTGCATTTCACTTGTGAACAAATAACAAATATTTCGACTGCCAACTCATTTCATAATTAAAAACATTTTTCCCCTTTGACCTAATGTTAAACAGCCTTTCTTGGACATTTACATTCAATAAATAACATAAGCAAAATAAAATGTTATGCTAAAATATATTATTTTAAAATATTCCATTAATTTGATGTTACTTATATAGAACTTCACATTATTGGTGTGTTAAAATATGGACCTGTAACCCAATCTGCATCTCAGACCCATAACTCAAGAGACAAAACATTGTAAGGCACAATTAATGTCACCACAATAGTGATAAAGGTTATAGATATTAATCTAATTTTTGAATGTATTAATACTTAGTAAAATAATCTTTAGGGATTACACAATTGCAGAACGCCCTTTCTCCACTGCATGGTACCCTACAGTAAAATACAGCTCACATCCAAATCCAAAACTATTCATGTCATATCTATATATCTATATGATATTGTCCAAATACAAATGCACAAGGGTACAAAAAGTAGTTGTTTTCAGCTGAAGGTGAGGCTCTGATGGCCTGTTTAATGGGCACCAATCCATCGCAGTGCTTCAGCCATAGCCCATACTTTCCTACAAAGATAGCCAATCATGTCCGTGTAGGCGCCCGGGTGGCCAATAGCACTGTGAAAATTCAAACCACCCAAGCTCCCTGCAAGCAATGGAGGGACCAAATTCAATGCTTTAGGTTTATTACTATAAATATTCAGAAGGTCTGTGATAGATTAATAGTGTTCAGGGTGTTTTTCTGCATTGTGCCTAGTGTTTTGTGGTTGTGCCAGACCCACTTTGACAAACAGTAATAAATAAATTCTAAGATAAATTTAGTTTTTACATGCAAACATGCAGGTGTTCATAATAGGCATAATTCATATGAAAACCATTCAATGAATAAATAGGCATAAATTGTAACACACACAAACACAAACACTTAAATACTGTGGAAAGGCTGGAGACTGTGGAGATTGTTTAAGCTGCTATGGAGGTCAACTCTACAGTTGGAGGGCAATTGTAGCCTAGTGGTTAAGGTACTTGACTAGTAATGCCAGGTTGCCACTGTTGGGCCCTTGAGCAAGGCCCTTAACCCTCAATTGCAGAGAGAATATACTGTCACAGTACTGTAAGATGCTTTGGATAAAAAAAATTAAATCTTACTCTATTGATGCCCAGGATTTTAGAAACAGATGTCCTTAAAGCTTATGGACAGGATTCCCCATCTGATTGACCAAATAATGTATACTGGACAAAAATACTTCATATTTGTACACTACACATTTAGACTATTACATGAGTATGTGTCTTATGTTAAGCACCCACAGCATAAAACACAATAACACATCATGTTTTTTATTGCTGCATTTATTGAATACCAGCTATCATTTATCATTAGGATGAAGGTTGCCTCATAACACACATCATGCAAGACATTACTTTGATGTCCTCCATCTAAGTGTCTGGTTATTGTCATTTTATGTCATAACTGAAGTGATGTGGGTTCACCGCCATGACCAGTTAATTATCTTTGGTGTAGCTGCAGTTCAGCATTGGCAACATGTCACTTCAATACTGGATAGGCACTGGAAAAGAAGCAGAGGTCAGATTTTACCAGATTGACTCAAATGATACACATACTTAAGTACCTAGAAATAATAATAAAACAGAAACAGTGGGATAAACTGGTACAGTAGAAAGTAAAACTTGTTGCTAAGTTAAGAGCTCCATCTGGTGGAAGATTCGTGGCTGTACTGGTGATATTTACATTTACATTTTCCAAACATTACATCATCCAAAGCCACTTACATTACAGTTACAGTATACAGTCTGAGCAATTCAGAGTTAAGGGCCTTGCTCAATGGCCCAACAGCAGCAACCTGGCAGTGGTGGGTCTTGAACCAGCGACCCTCTGATTACTAGTCTAGTACCTTAACCACTAGGCTACAGCTTCCAATGTTACAATGTCCTAGAAGTTCTGAAGGGTTTACTCTTCCTTGAGAATAATTATCTGCCTTTTCTTTTTAAAGATAACATTAATAATAAGCAGCACGATGGTTAGGTGGGTAGCACTGTCGCCTCACAGCAAGAAGGTCCTGGGTTCAGTTCAAACGTGGAACAGGTCTTTTCTGTGTGGGTTAATTAGATACATAATTGCTTAGGTATGAGTGTGTATGAGTGTGTTTGCCCTGTGACTGGCAACCTGTCCAGGATGTGCCCTACCGCGACCCTGAATAGGATAAAGCAGGGCTAAACACACAAGGACCTAATTAATAATAATTAGGGATGTAACGATACACTCTACCCACAATACGATGAGATTTACGATACTGGATTCACGATACGATTTTTTCCCGATTTTTTTAGACAAAATGAAATTGAAGACAAATTATAACGTTTCCTTTTATTTCTCTTTAAAAAATAATATAAAATATTGTATTTGTGCTTATCTTTTATTTATCTAAACAATGAATGTCTTTTTATCTCTGAGGTAGGTACAAACTATGCAAAACAGTGCTGTACATTTCTCTTTTTGTGTAAAAAAAAAAACTGAAATAAAATTTTAAAATAAATCCCACAATGAATAAATAAATGAATAATACAAATAAAGAAAGAATCCTCACATAAATAAATTTGGCTGGAAAATTCCGAACCTGGCAACCCTGTAGTGACATCAACCAGGCGAGGTGAATAACGCCAGTGCCCTCTGCCCTTTAAAGTGAATATCGATTCATTATACATGTAAACCGATTTGAATCATTACACATGTGAATCGATGTCTTGTGGTGCATCGTTACATCCCTAATAATAATAATACTACATTTATACAAAGGCTAAAACCCGCTGGTTGCTGCGAACATTACTTTTATTCAGAGCTAAAAAATAATGTGAGTTTGAGGCAAACATCAGTCGTTCTTTCCAAAGAAAAGCCATTCTAGTAACCTTCCTCTAAGAAATAGCAACACACAGGATGGAATAAGTTGTTGCTGAGCCCTTGGAGAAATTTTAGCTGGTTGACCACTACATTGTAGATTTACCAACATTTCCTGCAGCTAAAGGGCTCCCACTGTTGTTCAGTGGAGCCCTGTCTTTATAGAAATGGCTTTGTAAACCTTTCCAGATTGACAGTTTATTATATATTACATGTATATATGATCTTCTGAATATTCGTTTTATTGCAGCATAGTGTTCCTGTAAAAAGTTTAACTGTGTGAATTTGATGGTAAGGTTTAAAACAAGTGAGATTGACATTCTATAAAGCTTGAAATCAGTGTGGCTGTCTTCAACCAGTTCAACTGGTTTCCCAAAATAAAGAACTCATTAAGTATCCAAATCAAAATGTACTTTTTGTGATATGGGTGTCAACTTTACTGCCCAACCCTGTGCTTTGCTTACCTTCAAAAGCATATTCACACACCAAAAGCAAGAAAACACATCTAAAAGTCTTCTTATTAGTGGTTTCAGTCAAGGATCTCCTTGATGCACCAGCAGCAGAGCAGGAAGTAGAGACACTCTTTCATAGACTGGACTATCCCGTAGGCAATGTTACCTCCAAGCAGATTCTTTCCTCGTCCAAAACCAAAAGCCATGTCTCTCAGGTTCTGTCCCAGAGAGGTGGGTACGGCATGTGTCAGCGGGCGCTGAGGATGCATTACACCCCAATTCCCTGGCAAATACTGTAAGGACACTGGGGAGAATCGTGCAGGCCCGAGTGGTCGATTGCGATATGAGAATAATAGTTTCAAACACTGTTTGGCTGTTTTACCCTCTCTGGGTCTATAGGCTCTTATTTAGCTCTGGAAAGTTCTAGCTTATGACCACTGCATAACCTTAAATCTCCCTATTGTGCTTCTGTAATTCCCGTCTTTTGTTCTAGGAAAACATCCTGAATGCCTGTCAAAACATTTCCCCCAAACACATGCTCATCATGCCCATGCCGCCCCCTCCGGAACTGGCATATTTTGTTCTAGTGTGATTTAGGAAGCCATTTATGGGTATTATGGGAATTTGTATTACATAAGGTTTATAGTCAGAAAGAATAGTTTCCAATATCGTTCCTTCCTTCCTGTATCCTTCCATTAAGCGAACACACTATAAAAAGCTAGAAGACTAGAATAATGTACAATGACCCGAGCCTTTCTACACAAATTATGGTCAGAAACCTAGAATTTCATTCATTTGACTTGGGTAAAAGAGGGAAGTAAAAGTGAATCGAACCCAGGACCTTCTTGCTGTGAGGTGACAATACTACCCACTATGCCTGGAGAAATTGTAGTTCTTGCTAAAACACTTTTTTTTAATGCATTTTCCTCCCGATTTAGCGCAATTTTGTCTTCCGCTGCTGAGAGATACCAGATTGCATCCGAAGAGAGCACGTCGCTGTGCACGCCTCTTCCGACACGTGCACAGCCCTCCTCTTCTCGCCCCTGCATTCTGCAGAGGCGTCTCTTCCACCAATCAGGGTCCTTACACAGCGTTTGAAGACCCACCCACCCTTCTAGCTATGAGGTGATAGTACTACCCACCAAGTTACTGTATTGCCTGGATCAATTTAATTTCTTGCCAAAATGTTTAATGATGTTAAGATTCCATCTCTGACCAAACCTGCCATGGATATTAGTTCTGTTAGGTTTCATGTAATTTGCCAGCTAATGGTCTTTACACAAGTCACACAAATCGCCCTCGGCTTGCCCAACAGGGGTTTTTGTCTGTTGGTCCTGGATTTTGTAAAGTTGCTTTGAGACAATGCCCATTGTAAAAAGCGCTATACAAATAAATGACAGTGAAAGTGGGAGGAGTAGTAATTGGTCGTGTCTGAGAGACTGAGAGAGAGTTTATAGTCTGGATTTAGCGCCATCTGATTTCCACCTTTTTGGACACTCGAAGCTTTAAGAGGAAGAAGATTTACATGTGATGATGATGATGTGAAAGCAGCGGTGCATCAGTGGCTATGCGCTCAACCAAAAACATTTTTTGACCATGTAGAAAAGTGATGTGATTTTTTTTTTATTTCTCAATAAATAAGAGTTGAAAAAGTGCAGCAACTTTTTGAAGAAGCCTCGTACTTCATGATCAAATGTAGGTCAACACCTGACTATGAGTTTGTTGGACATCCTATTTTAAAACAATGTGGCATTTACAGGAAGGGGCCCCACCTTTGCAGCTTTGGTCATGTGTTCCCATTCATTCAAAAGTGTATTTGTCTGGCCAGGGGCTGATTTTAAATGAGAAGGTCTTGCTCGCAAAAGACATTCCAATTCATTCCAAAGTTGTTTAGTGGAGTTAAGGGTCAGGGCATTGAGCAGACCACTGCAGCTTTTGTGCACCAAATACAGCAAATCATGTGTTTATGGACAAACCTTTGTCAAGCTGTTGCCACAATGTTCATATCACATGTATTTCATTTCAATGAAACAATTTTATACACCAAATAGCAATGGGTGGACCAAAACCCATGAACATAAAACTGTTGGCCATATAGTGTACACTGATCAGTCATAACATTAAAACCACCTCCTTGTTTCTACACACACTGTCCATTTTATCAGCTCCACTTACCATATAGAAGCACTTTGTAGATCTACAATTACTGACTGTAGTTCATTAGTTTCTCTGCATGCTTTGTTAGCCCCCTTTCATGCTGTTCTTCAATGGTCAGGACCCCCACAGGACCACTACAGAGCAGGTATTATTTTGGTGGTGGATCATTCTCAGCACTGCAGTGACACTGACATGGTGGTGGTGTGTTAGTGTGTGTTGTGCTGGTATGAGTGGATAAGACACAGCAGCGCTGCTGGAGTTTTTAAACACCTCACTGTCACTGCTGGACTGAGAATAGTCCACCAACCAAAAATATCCAGCCAACAGTGCCCCGTGGGCAGCGTCCTATGAAGGTCTAGAAGATGACCAACTCAAACAGCAGCAATAGATAAGCGATCGTCTCTGACTTTACATCTACAAGGTGGACCGACTAGGTAGGAGTGTTTAATAGAGTGGACAGTGAGTGGACACGGTATTTAAAAGCTCCAGCAGCGCTGCTGTGTCTGATCCACTCATATTAACACACCACCACCATGTCAGTGTCACTGCAGTGCTGAGAATGATCCACCACCTAAATAATACCTACTGTACTCTGTGGTGGTCCTGGGAGAGTCCTGAACATTGAAGAACAGCATGAAAGGGGGCTAACAAAGCATGCAGAAAAACAGATGGACTACAGTCAGTAATTGTAGAACTACAGAGTGCTTCTATATGGTAAGTGGAGCTGATAAAATGGACAGTGAGTGTAGAAACAAGTAGGTGGTATTAATGAAAACCACGCTAACAAGACATTGAAACGTCCTTCTTTGTTCAGTCTGGTCTGATTAGAAGATGTTGTGCAACTGTGAAATGAACACAATAAACGTCCAACACATCAGATGATATGTGTTTATATATGCAATCTATGGTTCCAGATACATATGTAAACATGTACTTTTCCCCAAATAACAGTAAAATAAGTATTACAACAAAGTGAACAAGCAACATAAAAACAACATAACATGCATTATGTGCAGGTAGGAAGAAGAAACAAACAAACAAACAATTAAAAAAGAAAAAAAAACTTTGGCCTAGAAAATAGAAACCACAACCACACAACACACACGCACAAACACTGTTACAGTAATATAGTGCAGAACGTTTCTATGCAACAGAAAACCACTGGAAAATATGAAAATAAGTGTACCAGTAAACCAGTCAGGCAGACAAGGCCAGATTGTTACAGGACTTTCTAACACAAACATCCAGGGCCACATTAAGTGAAGCGTGCAGTAAAATCCAGACTAAAATAACAAGTACACTTGTCTCTACACACACTTGTTGATAAACCATTTCGATTGGGTGCTTATGTATATTCGCTCGTATTTACCCCAGGCTAAACATTACACCAATTCTGTGCCAGCTTTAGGTGAACGTTGCAAAACAATGGCTGCAGTAGGAAAGGAAATAATACAAGAAAAGATAAGCAAACACTGTTTACTGTCGTAAACGTCTGAAGTGTGGATTCTGATAGATGCACAGTCTGCAATTTTTTTTTTAATTAGAAAGAGAGAAGTAAAAGGGAATCGAACACAGGACCTTCTTGCTGTGAGGTGACAATACTACCCACCAAGCCACTATGTGGCCTGGAGAAATTTTAGTTCTTGCTAAAACACTTTTTTTAAATGCATTTTCTCCCCATTTTCCTCCTGATTTAGCGCACTCTATTTTGTCTTCTGCTGCCGAGGGATACCAGATTGCATCCGAGGAGAGCACATCGCTGTACGACACGTGTACAGCCCTCCTCTTCTCGCCCCTGCTTTCTGCACAGGCGTCTCTTCCACCAATCAGGGTCCTTACACGGCATATGAAGACCCACCCACCCACACATAATCCGGCCCCCACCCTGCAGACACGGTGGTCAATTAGTATCTGCTGCAGGCACTGACAATTATGCCCGCTAGATGGCGCTCAGCCGACCGGTGGCAACACCGAGGAGTTCAGAAACTCGGTGCTGGTGTGCAAGCGGAATATCTGCGCCACCTGGGCGCCCATTCTTGCTAAAACACTTGATGAGGTTACGATCTGATTTTTGACTAAGTCTGCTATGGATATTAGTTCTATTATGTTTCATGTAATTTGCCAGCTACACAAGTCACACAAATCGCCCTCGGCTTGCTCAACAGGGGTTTTTGTTGCTTTCAGACAATGCCCATTGTAAAAAGCGCTATACAAATTAATTTGACTTGACATATGCGGCATATGTGCCAGCCTGTGGTCTTTCTCAGTCAGAAGGAGTGTAATGCATGGGGTCAAAGTTGCAAGTTTAATGGAAATCGAGCATAAAAACAGTCACTCAGTACACTTGTCTCTACACACACTTGTTGCTACACCATTTCGATTAGAGACAACTGGGGTGCTTACGTATATTCGCTCGTATTTACCCAAAGCTAAACATTAAACCAATTCTGTGCCAGCTTCAGGTGAACGTTGCAAAACAACGGCTGCAGTAGGAAAGGAAATAATACAAGAAAAGATAAGCAAACACTGTTTACGGTTGTAAATGTCTGAAGTGTGGTTTCTGATAGATGCACAGGCTGAAAAAAAATATTTTAAAAGGAAGGAAAAAACATGCATAGGTTCAAACAGAGTCAGCACTATGACCATCAGTGGCTCCTTCCAAATCCTTCAAAAGTGCCAAGACAAAGCAGCTACTGTGCAGAATTACTCATCAACACATTATGAAATCCAAATGATATGATAACCTTGTCATGAAAAATACAACACTTTTAGGGTATTATGGTTTGAAGAAAACATATAAAATTACACAAGGTGGTAAAAAAGGCCAAAAAACCCTTTAATTTATTTATATACAACTGTAATGCTGTAAGTGTATACACCTGACCGATATAGGTATATATCTATAGGAAATAAATCTGAAATATGCTGTTTCGCTGTTTTAAGGCACAATTTCTATTTATTTGTTGAACTAAACACAAATAAGCCAAAACATAAGGACCACCCACCTAATATGCTGTCAAAACAGCCCTGACCCATCGAGTTTTAAACTCCCAAAGACATCGTAAGGAGTCTTGTGGCATCTGCTACCAGGACATTACCAGCTTTTTCCCCGGTGCCATCTCTTTTGTGGGTAAATGATGCCCACATGCTTGACTGGCCACATAATCTTGAAAAAAAAAAACAGGATTTGAATGTGACAGTTGTAGCCTAGCGGTTAAGGTACTGGACTAGTAAGGAGAAGGTTGCTGGTTCAAACCCCACCACTGCCAGGTTGTCACTGTTGGGCCCTTAAGCAAGATCCTTTAACCCATTAACACTGAATTGCTTAGACGGTATAATGTAAGTCGCTCTGGATAAAAGCGTCTGCTAAATGCCGAAAATGTAAATGATGCTTGTGTGCTCACCAAAGGTGCTTTCGACAGTAAACAGGATTTAATATGGGCACTTGCAAAACACAGTCCCATACACAAATGGGTTCCATGGACTGGGTGTAGGTACTCACCCCCCCTTGCTGTTTCGGAGATACTTCAACCCAGTCGTTTATCTATAATGATTTGGGTCGTATATAAAGAAATAAAAGTCACTCAGGTCTTTATGTCTTTATCTACTAGATTTGAAACACACACCATTTAACTACCATCAGCAATGAAACAAGCATTGCCATGCACATTTTTGGGAGGTGGTCCTAATGTTTTGGCTTATCCGTGTATTTAATGAGCCATACAATATTAGACTTGCCATTTTTTTTCTTCAATGAACAGTATTTGTGTATAATTGTGTATGGAAATGTGAACTCGTGTCACAAGTCTAGAAAACGTAATTTGATCAGTCGTTTCTAATTATCTGCCATATGATCACACACACATGCTTTCAGTTGAACAGACTGTGGTACAGAGACTGAGAATGTTGATATATCAGAACTGAATTAGAGCCAATAATACAGAGATGGTTCAAAGATCATTTATTGTAAGATGCTAAACTAAAACCTTAACCCCAGCGTATTTGATGTGCATCAAGACAGCTGATGTGATTTGTTTTTAGAAAACGTACAGACGTTGTGATGGCTGGCCAGTCCCCGTCACTTCCCATTAAGGTAAAAGCACCATGCTGAGCAGAGATCATGTTATGAATGAATTATTAATTAATTTTGTTTTACAAAAATGGATTATTCTTCTTTAAACATACAGGTTTTGGATGCTTTATTTATTTAATAAAATTTAACGTCATGTTTTACACACTTTGGTTACATTCAGGACAGAATAGGTAGTTACTCGCAACACAATGTAATGTCAAACACAGTCATGGACAATTTTGTATCTCCAATTCACCTCACTTGCATGTCTTTGGACTGTGGGAGGAAACCGGAGCTCCCGGAGGAAACCCACACTTGCTGTGAGGCGAGAGTGCTACCCACTGAGCCACTGTGCCACCATTTGGCTGCTTTATTTTAACTCATGATGTGAAAAGGTGATTAGTTGTAATATGATGGGCAACATTAAAGCTTTGTAATGATAATTGTTTGGTGGAACCTTAAATGCAATTTTCACCTTTTTCTAAGGTAATTAAAAGTCACTGTAATTAGGAAACTTTCTGTAAATTAGATGCATTCATGGCAGCAGTTTTTAACCTTGGGGTCAGGCCCTATAAGGGGCCCCGCTAATATGCAATTGTGAATACATCTAACGTTGCAGTTTTGAGCATGGTATAACAGCATAAGCTTAAGCTATTTTCATAATTTGAAGCCAGTCATGAAAAAATAAACTACATGAACAAAGCTCACTTTTTTAACTGCTTATCCAATTCGGGTCGCTAGAGCCTATCCCAGCTTTTCAATGGGCGCAAGACACACAGTAACACCCTGGACGGGGTGCCAGTCCATCACAGGACAGACACACACATACACACACCCATTCACCAATAGGGCAATTCAGTGTCTCCAATTAACCTGACTGCATGTTTTTGGACTGTGGGAGGAAACCGGCGCTCCCAGAGGAAACCCACGCAGACACGGGGAGAACATGCAAACTCCACACAGAAAGGACCCGGACCGCCCAGCCTGGGGATCGAACCCAGGACCTTCTTGCTGTGAGGCGACAGTGCTACCCACCAAGCTACTCAGTTCTATTTGTTAATTCACATAAGCACTTAGAACACCTACTTACAGTACTGCCATAAAAATAGCCCACAGGTAAAAAATGAGGTTCTGATGGGGTCGTAAATATCTTAAACCCCAGAATATAGCTCACTGAGAAAGTGAGATGAAATAGCCGCAAGATCTTACATTGAGACTTAGACACTGTCGCTCCATAACAAGCTTATTACACCATCATATGCTGACCAACAAAAGAACAGGCTTTTGTTTTATTACGATATGCAGTATGTCACCTGACTAAAATACACAATCTGAAACAAAATGTGCTCCGTAATTTTATTAGAAACGCATTCTAAACAGAATAAACACATACAAATTAATAGAATCATTTTCATTTTTTTGTTTCCAGTTGACAGTAATTGCTGTTGTCCCAAAAATATGCATAAATTACCTTTATAATTATGCAAAATTTACTCAGCATCATTCTTATGCATACACACCCTTTATTTTATACCAATAACCATTGGGTTAACTGCACTTAGCATGGCACCAGTCTTCTTCTAACCACACTTATCATTCTTATAAAAAAGAATCCTCATCACATTATAGTACAAACACTGCATTCTGAAGGAGGAGAATACTACATTAAACAGTAAAAAGGTTTAAGGACCATGCTTTTTGCATTGTAGCAGTCATGTTAGACTTTTTAAACACCTGTAAGCAATGTGTGTGGATAAAACACCCAAACTCAATACTTAGGACATGTTCACAAACGACTGGCCAGATTTATTATATACAGGTTTAGAATAACCGTTTATCTGTATATGAAGGTTCATGGTGAATGTAATCTAAAATGTAAATGAATAGCTGCTTAGGAAGGGAGTAGCTTTGTTCAAATTGTTTGGGTTCACTTGTCCCCTTAAAGGTAAAGCTGACTAAAAATTAGTAACAAGGAAATTAAAATAATTTCTATCATAAGTACTTTGTCTGGATAACAATGCCCCAAGGAGCAGGGCACAGGGGTTCACTAACTATATGCTCTATACTTATCACACCAACTATTCATATGCTTTTGACCTTCCCAGATCTTAATCCAAAAGTACTTTCAATTACTATTAATAATTCCCAAGCTATTGGCATGGATTCTACAAGTCCAACAACTTACTTCGATGGTTAATGGGAATTTGGAGTGAGGGAGGAGGGTTCTTTAATTTGTGAGCAGTCGGTAATAGAGAACTTAGTCTATGGAAAGAGACAATTTGCTAGGAGCTCATGAGTGGCACAACAGTACCCTACTTATAGGAGTTTGAATGCTGCTAAAGCCACAGCCACCCATGGCCGGGAGTTGAGAGAACAACTTATGCTGCTCTTAGAGTAGAAGGTAAAAAACAAATGATAGAATTACCAGCCAACCCAGATTGTGAAACTGCTCGGCAGCCTGTGTTTTGAGGATTGCATATGGCCCAAAGTATTATGTGTGAAGTGTCTATTGAAGACAAAAGATGATGTATGGATCCATGAGTCTTAACATAACTAGTACTAATGTGAATTTTCTCCCTAACCTGGTTACATCTGAATAGTTTTTGCATATTGGTTATATTATGCAATGCATAATGCATATAAACAATGCATAATAATTAATTCACATTTTTTTCTGTCAACATTGCAAAATTAATCAACTCAGTGTTTAAAACACATCATACGTCCATATGCAGTTCTGGTAGGTGAGGAAGATTTTTATATGGTTTAAATAAACACTGACATTTAAAACCTGCCTGTCTGGCCTTATCCAAATGTACAGCCCATAACGGTCCTTGTATAAGGATACATATACTTATAAAGATGAACATTTTGATATGTGATATCTATCATATATACAGACTCTACAAAGCTGCTTGACAAACAGTAAAAATAAGCATAAAAGCAACTTGACAGTATATGCCATCTGAAAGGGAAAACACCATGTTTGTCACAGCTTAGCACTAAAACAGAGTACTATTTACCAGCAGGCTTATGAAAAAGGTCTAGATTGCCATCATGGTAGCCTCACCGCTGACTATGACGTGTACTGTCATTTCTTTATGAAATCCAAACTCTAATAAAAGTGTCCATTTATATATATACTTACTGCATTCTAGTAATGTGGCTGTGTTGAGTGAAAGGCACGACTTATACAGGAACAGGAAAGTGTGAAAGTAAAAACAACTGGCTTTTTTTTCCTAGACAGCTTTGCAAAAGCACTACACATTTTATAGACTCTTTATGCTATGCTATTCTTGTGCATTATACTCAGCAGGGTGATTTTTTTTTAAGCATTTGAGCATATGGGTCAACGACATGTTTACAATAATTGATGTATTGATATGTTTGAATGCGCTTGAACAATTTTGTATTTTTTGCATTTTTCCCTCCCAATCTATCTAGTTTTGAGGAAAGTGAGACTGACACACACCCTGAGCAGTACCCGACTGCATCTTTTCACCTGCACGAGACGAGTTCATATACGAATCAGGTTTGTGTACGGAGAGACACACCCTGATCAACGCATTAATCCTCGACAAGGTACAGGCACCATCAACCAGCCTGCAGAGGTTTTAACTGCATCAGTTATGAGGTCCTGGCTCCGACTCCCACTCTGTATGTACGACAGCCAATTGAGAGTTTCAAACCGGCGAGTTCGAAATGTCAGTTCTGGTGTGCTAGTGTGTTTTACCGCTGCACCACCTGAGCGCCAATCATACTCTTTTTTTTACAAGGATGACAAATATGCAGGGGCTGTAATCTATGAGTAGTCTCAGTGGCACAAATTAAAATAGAAAATATGTTTTTAATGGCTGGATTTGTAAATAAAAAGTTTGGTTTCCTCATAATAGAACCAACTAATACATTTTGGTGCCCCGTGTGAGGAGCACTCGGAGTCCTTACAGAAATTATGTAAAAACTTTGTTTTAATGTAGAAACCCAGCATTTTTTTCCTGCAAATCATCACCCTATTTTAAGATTTAAAAAGATACATGCTATGGGTGGGTGGCAATAAGTGTGTAGGGAGGTTCTATTGTCTAGCTGAGAGTCACAACAAATCTACTTCATTGCATTACAAACTTGGGTGCACAGGCAGCTGCAATTAAACAAAATTGTCAACCTGAAAAGCAAACACCAAACAGGATCTGAATTTATTGGGTTCCTCTTGGTACTTCAGTTTTTTTCCTATTCCCTAAACACTACTCTTTTCCATTTCATGAGTTTGAATATATGTTAAAGAAATATTAATTTGCAGCTTGTTCTAGACATAAATTCATGCCTGTGTATGTTATGTAAAATGTTGTATGAACTCTTTACCATTTATATCAGCAAATATACATGGAGAGGTCACACAACCTGACAGATCTTTGAAAATTTCAAAAAGCAAATGCCTGAGATTTTATTATTCTTGAAAAATGTGTTTGGATAAATGAGTTAATGTATGATGTATAATGCATGACTGAATTATTTTAGAGAGAAATAACACAATTGGACATGTCATTGACCCATATGAATTTTCACCCTTATGTCTTTTGTCATTTTTATTTAAATCTTACATTGAAAAAGCAGTCCTGACTCAAACACATAGATTGTCATTGCTAACGAAGAAAGAAAAACAAACCAAAAAGTCAAATATACAGTAAGAAACACATTTCATTCATACAACAGGAATAAAAGATAATACCAGGTGCTTTAAAAGATGCCGTATCACAAAAGAATATGAACTCCAGTTTACGATGACCAGATAGAGACCTGAATTTGATTTCCCATTTTCTGTATCTACAATCTATTACTGTCTCTAAGGCCCATCATTTCCCAAATTAAGGTTTATGAAGGTCGCTGTTTTGATTGCTTCTGATTTTTTTTTATTTTGATATCTCTTTCTTGATTTACTCCATGACATCAATAACATGGCCACGTTAACAGCCATGGTGATTGCGTTTTTTTAAACGATCCAGATGTGGGTTTGAAGCAAAATTCGTCAGCTTTCAGAGTGTTCCTGATAATCCCAAGAGAGACACTGGGCCAGATCTCAAGCACAAACTCTGGACAATCTGTCAAGAATAAAGCTGCTCAACCAGGGGATGGTGAAGGAGCTCAGATTACATTTATCATGATTGACATCCTCAGCATTAGCATTCATCCCTGGCTAACTGTGAAACCTGCAGCCATTGGCTCTCTGATAAAACCAAACCTTAAGCCTTTCAGGTCTCTGGATTATGGATGCAGTCTCAGTCTTTGGAGTTCTATGCGGATGCAAAGTAAAATCAGCAGCTTTACCCTCCGAAATGCCTGGGCCTTTGTCATGCTATAGCTGCATCGCAGTCTTTCTTTCTGCAGGAAAGAGCATCATCCACCACATCAGTTTGTTGGGTTTCCTTTTTGGCTCAGTGTTTCCGTTTCATGTGTGCTTTTTATTTTCCTTAAAGCATACTGTGACGGGTCTGATCTTCTGGTCGATGAGACCAATAATCACATTGCTTTCAGGTTCTAAATGGGTCGATTAAGTACAAAGCTCACTGGGCTCCTTTTGTCCAGCCCTTTTGCACAAATGAGCTGATCAATGAAGATGTCCAGTTGAAACAAAGGCCAAGAAGAAAGCAGTGATTAGGTTAAACACTGAGCCAGAGGAAGGAGTAGGAGTGTAACATTTAGGCTCTACGCTCCACTGGTTGCTGAAGACACACTTCACTTCCTGCAGAGACGATCGGCAACCGGTTGTCCATGTGATAACTGATTAGGTGACTGACGCTCTCGAAGCGGTGGTCTTTGGTACGAACCTACAAATTAAAAGAAAGGATATCACTGCAATGACCATTTCTGGTTTCTGATTGGCTAGTGTGCATTTATTCTTTTTTAATTGTTTATTTATTAGGATTTTATCGTCATGTCAGAAACAGTAGTTGTACAAGATTCATCAGTTCACAAGGTTATATCAAACACAGTCATGGACAATTATGTATATCCAATTAACCTGACTGCATGTCTTTGTACTGTGGGAGGAAAACAGAGCTCCCGGAGAAAACCCACACAGACATGGGGAGAACATGCAAACTCTACACAGAAAAAACCCAGACCCACCTGGGGATCGAACCCAGGACCTTCTTGCTGTGAGGTGACAGTGCTACCCAGTGAGTCACTGTGCCACCCTATCCTTTATAAAAGGATAGTAAAAAAACACTATATGTGGCTAAAAGTATGAGTTTTAGTCAAACCTGTTACTTCATATGCTTTTAACTGTGTGACTGGTAACAGTTTTCTAATCCAGTATGACTGTGCACTTGTGCAGCAACGGAGGTCCAACAAGACATAGTATGACAAGTTTGATGTGACTGCCCAGAGCCCTAACCACTATTACTATTGAACAGGGGGATGAATTTTTTAAAACATGGTTTGGTTTGTTTGTGTGTTGGTGTGCAGAAAATAAGCACTGACGTCAACCCAAGGAACACCTTTGGGATGAATAAGAATGTTGATTGTGAACCTACAGTTCTTGCCAGCATCAGTTCCAACTGAATTTTACATTCATTTCTTTAAAAGAGTGTTTGTGATGTCAGACACTAATGTTGGCAAGATGACCTTGCTTACAACCTTGGTCCATAAGCTTGATGTCAAGGCTCAGACATCAGAGCCTTCCCCAAACTGTTTCCACAAAGTTAAAAGCATTACATTAATTTACTGTAATTATTCACTGATTACATGTAATGTAATTTTATACACCTGTTAGCAATTGGTGTGGCTACAACTGAACGTTTTGATAGTAGGGGTGTCCACATTCTTTTGGTAAAGCAAAAAGCTTTGTTCTTCCCACTACAATTAATAATCCCAACCCTCACTCTCATTTTAATTTCCGTTTTTCTTACCACTCCCTCTGGGTCCACCAGCAGCAGGTGTTTGGGCTGGCTGCCTTGCTGGCCCGTGAGCACGTACTGGCCTGGTGTGGTGCCCGACTCGCGCACCAGAAAATCTCCGTCCTTACTCAGAAGCCTCTCCGCCTGTCTACGACTTAGGGGCCCATGGAACCAGGGCTCGCTCTGCAGCTGTTCACCCAGAGGGGGCGCCCCTGTGCTAGACACTCCGAGGGCATCGTCGAATGGCTCTGCAAAGTCAAAGCATGCCAAGCACGATAAAGAGAAATAAACACACTGGTTTGGTTTTATGTATTGGATCAGCTTTGAAGCACAAGAATAATGAGGAATTGGACACTCACTCATGTCGAAAGCATCTTTGTGAGCATTGCCGTTGGCTGCAGGCGCCGGGGGGCGGGGTTTATCTACATTGACGTATGAGGGGTCGTCAAACAAACCGCCTTCCTTCGCTCCCACTTCAGAAAACGGAAAGAGAGTAAAAAAAAAGGTAAGAGGTTGATGCACAGATAAGTAGTATTTATAGAGCTGACCTTTAAAGCAACACTGAAAGCAGAGGAAGCATTAGATCAGCAGTAGTGACAGAAATGATGACCACCTCTGTTTTGGGTAAAGAGATGCTGTTATGTGGGTGAGAGATACAGCCAAAATTCACCATCATGGTACAGTAGATGTAAAAAAATCTACACCCCTGTTACAGTGCCAGGTTATTATGATGTAAAAAATCAAAAATAAGGAGATTGTTGTCATATGTAGTACACAACCACTACTCAGTATAAGAGTTCCCTGTTTATTGTAGGGTTGTTTTTAAATGTGCTCTATAAATAAATGTAATTGTATGCTTCATATTTTACCAGCAGAGCTTGATCATGTGCCAGGCAGAATGGGTAATTAACCAGGGTGCCAAAGCTGTCTTAGCACAAGTGTGTTCCCTACCACAACAAAAAAGAGTTTTACCCAGTTTTATTGTATTAAGACCTACACCGATAAACCATAACATTAAAACCACCTCCTTGTTTCTACACTCACTGTCCATTTTATCAGCTCCACTTACCATATAGAAGCACTTTGTGGTTCCACAATTACTGACTGTAGTCCATATGTTTCTCTGCATGCTTTGTTAGCCCCCTTCCATGCTGTTCTTCAAATGGTCAGGACTCTCCCAGGACCACTACAGAGCAGGTATTATTATGGGTGGTGGATCATTCTTAGCACTGCAGTGACACTGACATGGTGGTGGTGTGTTAGTGTCTTGTGCTGGTATGAGTGGATAAGACACAGTAATGCTGATGGAGTTTTTAAACACCTCACTGTCACTGCTGGACTGAGAATAGTCCACCAACCAAAAATAGGCAGTGTCCTGTGAGCACTGATGAAGGTCTAGAAGATGACCAACTCAAACAGCAGCAATAGATGAGCGATCGTCTGAGACTTTACATCTACAAGGTGGACCAACTAGGTAGGAGTGTCTAATAGAGTGGACAGTGAGCGGACATGGCATTTAAAAACTCCAGCAGCGCTGCTGTGTCTGATCCACTCATACCAGCACAACACACACTAACACACCACCACCATGTCAGTGTCACTGCAGTGCTGAGAATGATCCACCACCTAAATAATACCTGCTCTGTGGTGGTCCTGTGAGAGTCCTGACCATTGAAGAACAGCATGAAAGGGGGCTAACAAAGCATGCAGAGAAACAGATGGACTACAGTCAGTAATTGTAGAACTACAAAGTGCTTCTATATGGTAAGTGGAGCTGATAAAATGGACAGTGAAACAAAGAGGTGGTTTTAATGTTATGGCTGATCGGTGTATTTATAATGACCAAAACTGCTAAAAATAAAGCAATGTCAGGTAGCATGAATATTTTAAATGTGCACAATTCTGCTGAGGGAGCTGGACGGGCACTATCAGGCCCTGTGTGCCAGGTATTACGAATGAAAGTAATTTTCCGCTTGATTACTACAGAAACCAATTACCCACTTTCTTTCAATAAATGGGTTTAATAAGACTAGACACACACAGACTGTTAAATCTTAACATGACTTAAATCAAACCATATCAGTAATGTGAAGCTACAAGGTTTTAACAAGCAGCAACTGATCTCTTTTACGATACATTTCAAACAAAATATAAATAAAATATAGAAAAAAACATGTGGGCCGGTCAGGTGGCGCAGCGGTAAAACACACCAGAGCTGACATATTGAACTTGTCGGTTCGAAACTCAGCTCTGCCATCCGACTGGGCTGGGAAGCTACATGAACAACGATTGGCTTGTCGTCCTTACAGGATGGGAAGCCGGACAGGGACCTCATAACTGATGCAATTACAACCTCTGCTGGCTGATTTGTGGCACCTGCACAGAGTCAAGGAATAATGCGTTGATCAGGGTGTGGCTCTCCGTACACAAAGCTGATCCGCATATTAACTCGCCTCGTGCAGGTGAAAAGATGCAGTCGGCTACTGCACACGTGTCGGAGGGGGTCTCTTTCTTCTCAATCAGAAGTGGGGATCAGCATCAGTAGAGAGGAAGCGTAATGCAATCAGTTAATTGGATACGACAAGATTGGGAGGAAAATCGGGAAAAATACAAAAAAAAAAGAAAAAAAAATTTGTTGAGGAATTACAATAATGATAATGTTTTTTTTTTTTTTACAATAATGATTTTGTGATAATGTTTTGGTAGACTTATAAGTCAAGAGTGAAACTTTGAGTATCTGAAAGGTCCTATTTCATCTGGCATATAGTTATTAAATCATTCCACAATACGAACATTGAATTTGGAGAAATTATTACACACCAGGAAACGTTAATAAAAGACTGTAGTTTCTACAGATTTGTATTCATTATATGTTAATCAATGCAAGAATAGTGCGCTTGATTGCTACACTGAGCCTGCATTGATATTGAGTTCTTAGCACTCATAGCAAGGACACACTTCTTTTCCCGTCTTTTATTTTCATACAGATTAAATAGAAAAAGTCTCTCTGCCTAACTCCTTTGAATGAGGACTGATTCTTTCACTTGGCTGTGTTGAGGCGTTCGATACGCAGCGCTGCTTTTGGCTTCATCAGTGCGATACAAACCCCAACGGCAGAACATCCACACTATATCCTCACTCTTTTTTTTTACTGGCTTGCTGACTACAATTAAATGAATTTATTCTCAGTGCACCTGCTACTTCAGACTGAGCTGCAGAACTAATAGGAGGGGTTATTTTTAAATGGTGTACAAGATGTTTGTGCTTGTTTTTTTTTTGCTCTGTACTTTTTGCTTTTTACTTTGCTAATGGGTGTAAATTGAACCATAATAGGTCTTCGCTGAGAAGCAAAATCTTATCATGAGATTATCACCACTGGTGATGATTTTGTATTTACACCGATCAGCCATAACATTAAAACCACCTCCTTGTTTCTACACTCACTGTCCATTTTATCAGCTCCACTTACCATATAGGAGCACTTTGTAGTTCTACAATTACTGACTGTAGTCCATCTGTTTCTCTACATACCTTTTTAGCCTGCTTTCATCCTGTTCTTCAAATGGTCAGGACCCCCACAGGACCACCACAGAGCAGATATTATTTAGGTGGTGGATCATTCTCAGCACTGCAGTGACACTGACATGGTGGTGGTGTGTTAGTGTGTTTTGTGCTGGTATGAGTGGATCAGACACAGCAGCGCTGCTGGAGTTTTTTTTTTAATACCATGTCCACTCACTGTCCACTCTAAGACACTCCTACCAAATTGGTCCAGCTTGTAGATGTAAAGTCAGAGATGATCGCTCATCTATTGCTGCTGTTTGAGTTGGTCATCTTCTAGACCTTCATCAGTGGTCACAGGACGCTGCCTACAGGGCGCTGTTGGCTGGATATTTTTGGTTGGTGGACTATTCTCAGCATAGCAGTGACAGTGAGGTGTTTAAAAACTCCATCGGCATTGCTGTGTCTTATCCACTCATACCAGCACAACACACACTAACACACCACCACCCAAATTATATCTACTCTGTAGTGGTTCTGGGAGAGTCCTGACCATTGAAGAACAGCATGAAAGGGGGCTAACAAAGCATGCAGAGAAACAGATGGAGCTACAAAGTGCTCCTATGTGGTAAGTGGAGCTGATAAAATGGACAGTGATTGCAGAAACAAGGAGGTGGTTTTAATGTTATGGCTGATCGGTGTATATTTGTTGTCGATTTTATTGGTTTCCAAAGTTGGTTTCACAGAATTTTAATGAGCTTTACTTAAAACAGACACAGAACTAAAACTGTACAAACAGCACCAAGAATTTTATCGTCTATCACTTTACCCGGAGTTTAGATATGTGTAACTGGTGTCATTTAGAAGAGAGCGAGGAAAAAAAATCACTATTTATGTCTCACCTGGTAATGGAGGCAGAGGTTGCTTATGGATATCATTCTGTCCATAGGGCTGCAAACACAGGAAAGGCATTTACACACACATATACAATAATACACTGTCTGAACCAAAGTATTGGGACACCTCTTCTAATTAGTGAATTAATGTGTTTCAGCCACAACAACTGCTAACGGGTGTAATAAATTCATTCTATGAAGGAATTATATGCTTATAACTTTGCAGCAACAGTTTATGGAAGGCCCCTGTCATGTTCCAGCATGACTGAGCCCCTGTGCACAAAGCAAGATCCAAAAAGACATGAAGAAACTCTTGGTTTAAAGAACCTCCAGTGTCCCGCACAGAGCCCTGACCACAGCCCCACTGAACAGCTCTGGAATGAAATGGACCAAGCTATACAAGTGCTCTTTTGACTGAATGGGCACAAATTCCCACAGACATACTTCAAAGTTTTGTGAGAAGCCTTTTCAGAAGAGTGGCTGTAATAGCTGAAAAGATCGCATAAAAGTCTCTTGATTTAAATACCATTCGTTTTTAAAAAACAAGCTCATGGTCTGGTGTCCAAATACTTTTGAACATATAGTGTACATTCATAAGCTGATAAGAAGCAACATAATTGCATAGATTCCCTATATAAAAGACAGAACATCTTCTAATAATGCTTTCTGTAATGTTGCACAGACTCCATTTCAATTATTTTGCCGTCTTGACTAATTATCACATGGTCAAAAGACAAATCCTTATCAGTCACACTGCTACCAAAAAGACTACTGGAACTCGAATGACGCAGTGGTCTAACTTCTTAGCACACACACACATTAACATTAAAAGGTATTACCAGTGTGGGTCCTGTGCTGTGTCCAGGACGAGTCCTCATGTCCACCAGTCCTCCTGGGGGTGGCTGTTTTCCAGGAAAATTATTATAATAAGGGACCTCCGGGGGAGGAACCAAGTCATCTTCCTCCTCCTCCCACGCTGAACCATCGAATGGTGTCATCCTGTAAGACAAAAACAGAGCTAATTCTCTTGTCCAGTCTTTTGTGGGTGCTGGCTCATCAGATAAAAATAACAACTGCTTTTTTAAACAGCAGTAATAATAATAGTAATAATAACAACATTCTCAGAACCTTCCCCACCCACCCCCGGCTTCCTATTGCACGGTCACATTAGTCGTATACACTTATACCCTGACGCTGATACAACTCAGTCATCGGTCTTCCTCAAATTCTTTAAAAGCGCTTTAAAATAGGCTGACTGATGGTGCCTGCACTAAGATGGGGATAGTGGAGATCAATGCATGAATCATATGAACCTGCCTTGTGCAAGTGAAAAGATGCAGTCGGCTATTGCACACGTGTCAAAGGGGGCATGTGTTAGTCACGGCTCTCCTCGGTCAGGAGTGGAGGTCAACATTAGTAGAGAGGAAGCGAAATGCAATCGGGTAACTAAATATGACTAAATTGGGAGGAAAAAACCCTAGCCCAACATTGCAAGCCAGTGGTGCCAAACCAGGCGCTCAACATCTGAGAAAGGGGAGGCCAGACGGGCAATCACTTTCCTGTCGCTGTAACAGCAACTCCTATTGTCTGGTCTAGATGCTGGAACAAAAAATACAGAAAAATACAGAAAGAGTAGCATGGTTCTCTGTACACACTTGTGCAAATCTGCCGTCATACGGTCTAAAACCGCTGCTGCTTCTTTCAGTGCTGCATATTACTTCTGCTAGCTTGCAGCTCTCCAAGGCCAGCATTGATAATAAATAGTTACAGCTTACATATATAAAAGCTGACGAGAGGAATAAGGAACTGCAAGCACACCCATATACAGTGCCTTGCAAAAGTATTCAGCCCCCTTGAACTTTTCAACCTTTTGCCACATTTCAGGCTTTAAACATAAAGATATGAAATTATAATTTTTTGTGAAGAATCAATAACAAGTGCGACACAATTGTGAAGTGGAACGAAATTTATTGGATATTTTAAACTTTTTTTAGAAATAAAAACCTGAAAAGTGGGGCGTGCAATATTATTCAGCCCCTTTACTTTCAGTGCAGCAAACTCACTCCAGAAGTTCAGTGAGGATCTCTGAATGATCCAATGTTGACCTAAATGACTGATGGTGATAAATAGAATCCACCTGTGTGTAATCAAGTCTCCGTATAAATGCACCTGCTCTGTGATAGTCTCAGAGTTCTGTTTAAAGCGCAGAGAGCATCATGAAGACCAAGGAACACACCAGGCAGGTCCGAGATACTGTTGTGGAGAAGTTAAAAGCCGAATTTGGATACAAAAAGATTTCCCAAGCTTTAAACATCTCAAGGAGCACTGTGCAAGCGATCATATTGAAATGAAGGGAGTATCAGACCACTGCAAATCTACCAAGACCCGGCCGTCCCTCTAAACTTTCAGCTCAAACAAGGAGAAGACTGATCAGAGATGCAGCCAAGAGGCCCATGATCACTCTGAATGAACTGCAGAGATCTACAGCTGAGGTGGGAGAATCTGTCCATAGGACAACAATCAGTCGTACACTGCACAAATCTGGCCTTTATGGAAGAGTGGCAAGAAGAAAGCCATTTCTCAAAGATATCTATAAAAAGTCACCTGGGAGACACACCAAGCATGTGGAAGAAGGTGCTCTGGTCAGATGAAACCAAAATCGAACTTTTTGGCCACAACGCAAAACGTTATGTTTGGCATAAAAGCAACACAGCTCATCACCCTGAACACACCATCCCCACTGTCAAACATGGTGGTGGCAGCATCATGGTTTGGGCCTGCTTTTCTTCAGCAGGGACAGGGAAGATGGTTAAAATTGATGGGAAGATGGATGGAGCCAAATACAGGACCATTCTGGAAGAAAACCTGTTGCAGTCTGCAAAAGACCTGAGACTGGGACGGTGATTTATCTTCCAACAAGACAATGATCCAAAACATAAAGCAAAATCTACAATGGAATGGTTCACAAATAAACTTATCCAGGTGAAAGTGGCCAAGTCAAAGTCCAGACCTGAATCCCATCGAGAATCTGTGGAAAGAGCTGAAAACTGCTGTTCACAAACGCTCTCCATCCAACCTCACTGAGCTCGAGCTGTTTTGCAAGGAAGAATGGGCAAACATTTCAGAATCTCGATGTGCAAAACTAATAGAGACATACCCCAAGCGACTTGCAGCTGTAATCGCAGCAAAAGGTGGCGCTACAAAGTATTAACGCAAGGGGGCTGAATAATATTGCACGCCCCACTTTTCAGTTTTTTATTTCTAAAAAAAGTTTAAAATATCCAATAAATTTCGTTCCACTTCACGATTGTGTCCCACTTGTTGATTCTTCACAAAAAATTACAATTTCATATCTTTATGTTTAAAGCCTGAAATGTGGCAAAAGGTTGAAAAGTTCAAGGGGGCTGAATACTTTTGCAAGGCACTGTACCATCACCTTAGGAACATATGGAAATGTTAAACCCACAACACACCTGTCAGGTGGGGTGACGAGTTTAGGTGGGTTCTTCAGATACTGCTTGAATCGCAGCTCAAAGGCTTGACCGATGGTGCTAATCACCTCCTGCGCCAAACCCTCGGAGCACTCCAGGATGTGACATGCTAGGAGACAGGAAGACAGTACAAGACAAGATTAGAAGGCTTGGTGGTAGATAACAACATACGCTTAAACATAACTGATTGCAACAACATAGAGCAAGAAGAGAAGACACTGACGTCAGCTAAAAAAATAAAGCTAAAAATTAAACAACGTGATTTTTTAGCCCCAGTGGACAGCTTTCAAGCATAAACTGTCTGTTTAAGGTTCATCTAAAGTTTTGTTTCTTTTATTTATTTATTAGGATTTTAACGTCATGTTTTACACTTTGGTTACATTCATGACAGGAACGGTAGTTACAGTTACACAAGATTCGTCAGTTCCAAGTTTTTAATGTCACACAGTCATGGACAATTGTGTATCTCCAATTCACCTCACTTGCATGTCTTTGGACTGTGGGAAGAAACCCACACAGACACAGGGAGAACATACAAACTCCACAGAAAGAACCCGGACCGCTCCACCTGGTAATCGAACCCAGGACCTTCTTGCTGTGAGGCAACAGGGCTACCCACCGAGCCACCGTGCGGCCCAGTTTTGTTTCTTTTAAACTATTTACTGGTGAACTTGCACTTGTGCTTTTTCTTCATAAACAAACAGACATTCTCCTTTTAAGATTTCCTGGTAGAGAGCAAAATTCATGGTTCCGTCAATTACAGCATGTCACCCAGGCCCTGATGCAATCACTCGACCACCACCGTGTTTGACTGATATGAGGTACTTATTGAAAAATGCTGTGGTATCTTTACACCAGATGTAACAGGACCCACATCTCTTGACTAATTACTTAACAGAACAACAGTGTTTATCAAGGTGTTTTGGCAAAAGTGAGACAAGCCTTAACAATCCTCTAAAAAAGTTGTGGTTTTGCCCTGCCATTTTTCTACTCACTTTCTAATGAATTTTGGTAATCCAGACACAACTGGAAAAATTCTAATACACCCCCCCAGCTGGAAGTAAAGACTCACTTTGCGGTTTACTGAGATCCCACAGCTTGTGAGGGAAAATCAAGGTAATCAACATCTTCATTGTGAAATATGGTGGTGGTAGCATCTTGTTATGGTGATGGTTTTCAGCCAAAGACAGGCAACATGGTCAGGACTGATTAGTGAGGAATTATTGTTAACGTTGTGCAAAACAGATCTTACAACCCAAAATCAGAAAAAGTTGGGACAGTGGGGAAATGCAAATGAAAAAAAATGCAGTGTTCCTTACATTTACTTTGACTTTAATTGGATTACAAACAGTTTGAACCTGAGGTATTTCATGTTTTGTCTGCTCAACTTCATTTCATTTATTAATAAACGTTCATTCCTGCATTTCTGGCCTGCAACACATTCCAAAAAAAGTTGGGACGGGGGCAATTTAGGACTAGTAATGAGGTGAAAAAACTAAATAATGACGTGATTCCAAACAAGTGATGTCAACAGGTGATTGTAATCATGGTTTGGTACAAAAGCAGCATCCAGGCTGAGTCTTTGATGAGCAAAGATGATCAGAGGATCTCCAGTTTGTCAACAAATGTGTGAGGAAATTATTAAAATGTTTAAAAACAATGTACCTCAAAGAAAGATTGGAAGGGATTTGCATATTTCTCCCTCTACAGTGCATAATATCATTAAACAATTCAAGGAATCGGGAGGAATTTTAGTGCGTCAAAACCAAGGGTGCAAGCTTAAGCTGAAAGCCTGTGATCTTCGATCCCTCAGACGGCACTGCATCAAGAACCGCCACTCAACAATAGCTGATTTAACCACATGGGTGAGGGATTACTTTGGCAAACCTTTGTCAAGCACTACAATACAGAGTTACATGCACAAATGCCACTTAAAACTTTACTGTGCAAAAAAGAAGCCTTATGTTAACCATGTCCAGAAGCAGCGTCGACTTCTCTGGGCTCAGAGGCATCTACGATGGACCATCACACAGTGGAAACGTGTATTGTGGTCAGATGAATCAGCATTCCAGGTCTTGTCAAATCTTTGATCTTAACCCTCAAACACCCATGCAAAGATCTCAGATAGGATGTGCCACTTTGCTCTACTACTGATCTGGCAGAAGTTCTGTAAAGGACTCTGTAAAGTCGTACCAGCTCCATCATGTAGCTGGCTCCACCATTGATGATGAGTTTGAAGATAAATATGTGTTTTTTAATGGTCGACAGTTTTCATTCCTTTTTCTAATTACAAAGCTTCTTGTGAAATGCAAGTGACATGGTATTTTATTATTAAAACAGTTTAGAATCAGCCATCTGGTGTTACCTCTCTGGTTGACTGGGTCCTTGGCAACGTAGGCTACATATTCCGCAGTATCCTAAAGAAAGGGGGGAAGACAGATTGAGAAGACAGATTTAAGAAAGTCAAATAATCCAGAACACAAAACCAAAGAGGAAAAGAAGCGTCTCCTAGGTACTAGAGGCAGTCTACATAATTTTTACAGGTGGAGGAGAAAATATGATGCTATAAAATCTAACTTCAGGACAGGACAGTGGGATGACTCAGGTACAAAAAAGAGAAAACAAACTCTTAACAGAAGGTAACAGAAAGATAAGAGACAAGACTCAGGAATGTGGGACTCACTGGATCTCCTCCTGATGCAAAAGAGATGGACTGCATGTGATGGTTGGCGATAGTCTGCAGGGAGACAAAAAGATGAACAGACAAATGGAGAGATGGACACGTACAAAAAAATGAGAGGTGAAACCGAGTATTAATAAACAAAAAAGGACACGATGGGTATGTGGTGAGTGTGTGATTTAAAATAGCAGACAGTATGGATCTGTTTCATCGGTTTACAGGAATGCAGCATGGCAGGAAATGGGGCACTGCCCATCGTCAGCTTTCACACTGCTGAACTTTTTTCTTCGGGGTTGCAGTGACCTGAATGGAAAACTGACCAATCCTACATGAGCTCAGGAAGCCTAGGAGGTAAAGTGCAGGACTAGTAATCGAAAGGTCGTTGGTTCAAGTCCCACCAATGCCAGGTTGCCACTGTTGGGCTCTTGAGCAAGGCCCTTAACCCTCAATTGCTTGGACAGTATACTGTCACAATACTGTAAGTCGCTTTGGATAAAAGCGTCTGCTAAATGAACATCGTTGGCATGCCCAGCACCCACTAATCCTCGTTGAACAACTGCTTGAAAATGTTTAGTTTTTTTTTAAATTTTGTTTATGCATTTTCTCCCCTTTTCTCCCGACATTTAGCACGTCCAATTGACCGATTGCATCATGTTTCCTCTCCACTGATGCTAATCCCCGCTCTGATCTGAGGAGAACGAAGCTAACTCAAGTCCCCTCTGACACGTGAGCAGCAGCCGTATGCATTTTTTCACCTGCACAAGGCGAGTGCTAATGTGGATCAGCCCTGTGTACGGACACTCCTGTGCAGGCGCCATCAATCAGCCAGCAGATGTCATAGTTGCATCAGTGACGAGGAGACCCTATCCGGCTTACTACTACCCCACCCCTATATGAACAAAAGGCCAATCGTTGTTCATGTGGCCGCTCAGCACAGCCGGATGGCAGAGCTGAGATTCGATACGATGTATTCGAGATCCCAGCTCCGGTGTGCTAGCGTGTGTTTTACCGCTGTGCCACCTGAGCGGCCACAAATGCTTAAAAGGAAACAGTTCCCACAGACAAACACCCAAATCCTGCAGAAAACATTCCATGATGAGTGGAGACTGTTAAAGCCATAATGGTAAATCGAACTTCATATTAATGCCTATTGTAACGATACAATTGGGTTCACGATACGATTTTTTACCAATTTTTTTTAACTGAAATTGAAGACAAATTATGACCTTTCCTTTTAGTTTCCTTTTATTATTTCTCTTAAAAAATAAAATAAAATACTGTATTTGTGATTATCTTTTATTTATCTAAATAATGAACGCCTTTTTTTCTAAGGTAGGTACAAACTATGCAAAACAATTTTGAATTAAGCCCAATTTAGCTGAAAAACCCCGAATTTGGCAACCAGGCGTATAGCGCCAGTGACGTCAACAAGGCGAGGTGTATAGCGCCAGTGCCCTCTGCTGTTTAAAGTGAATATCGATTCATTTTACATGTCAAATCGATTTGAATCGTGGAATTTTTGAATCGGTTATTAACTGTATTGTGGTGAATCATTACATCCCTAATGCCTATGCTTTTGAAATGGGATATCCAACAAACTCTTGGTCAGGTGTCCAGATACTTTTGGCCATCTAGAGCAATCTTGTAAAAAACAATAGATCCCTATTATGAAGATGTTTCCATTTATATTGTAAGGTATTTAGTTCCCCTAATTGTTTAAATAACGTAAGTGTTTATCCACAGCTCCCTGTTTTACTGGTGCATAAATAATAAGCCGACAAATGACAAATTCTCTATGGGGTAAATTAGATATATATTTATAAATAAGGCAATGGTTAAAAATGTACACATTGCTGAAAAATGTCCATACTTATTATTAAAGCAATGACAAAGAATTTTAAAAACATCAAAGCTGTAAAAAAAAAAAAAAAAAAAAAAAAAAAAGCGTCACAGTTAAAGAACTTCATGTGATTGTAATATTTTGGGGGCACCAATTCTCCAAACCTACAATCAGATGCCATCTCTGTGCAATCAAATTATTTAAATGTGCCAGAGCCATTAAAACATTAATGTGAATTTGCTAGATGCCACTAAAACCAGATTTTGCCACGCAACTACACAGGCCTTTACACAGAATGCTGTGATGCATTGTGTTGACACATTCACCTCACCACCAGGATTAAAATAATCTGCAATTTGAGCTACACTTGCCCCTCTGTTGGTCCGTACCAGATGCCACTGCCATCATGTAATCTGGCTTCAATAAATCATGGCCAGTCAACAACCTGTCAGCGGTTCGTGGCTTGTTCCTCTTTGGACCTGTCGATGGGTAGCCACTATGACTGTCTGTGAGCACTCAGGTCTTTATGCTGATCATATCTGCTGCATTCAACATATGAACTACAATTAACTATCATCAGGCCGACATTAAATATATTCCTGATTGTCACATGTACATCACGATGCTTATTTTGTAACGTTTGTGCATTTATTTATTTATAAGGATTTTAAAGTTATGTTTTACACACTTAGGTCATATTCATTTACATTTTCAGCATTTAGCAGACGCTTTTATCCAAAGCAACTTACAGTACAGCTTGAGCGATTGAGGGTTAAGGGCCTTGCTCAAGGGCATATTCATGACAGGACAGGTAATCAGTGGTTACACAAGATTCATCAGTTCAAGTCTTCAATGTCTAACACAGTCATCTCCAATTTCCCTTACTTACATGTCTTCGGACTGTGTTAGGAAACCGGAGCTCCCGGACGAAACCCACACAGACACGTGAAGAACATGCAAACTCCACACAGAAAGGACCAGGACCACTCCACCTGGGAATCGAACTCTTCTTGCTGTGAGACTGTGTCTCTCTTGTTATGTGCATTTTTGGGTCTGGTCTTAATGTTTTGGCTCATCAACGTATATCGATGGTACTTATGATTGTGGTTTTGATTAAAAATTATAAAATGCTAATATCAGTAGCTAGAAATGAATTCTTTTTGTTTGTTTGTTTATTAGGATTTACATTTATGAGAGGACAGGTAGCCAGGTTACACATGATTCATCGGTTCTAGTTCAACGTCAAACATCGTCTTATTGATTTATTCATGTTTCAGGTTTGCACTACGATAATGGCTCTACATAAGTACTACCAGTGATACCAACTTGATAAGAGTGTGTGCTTTGATTTGGTTGAATAGTCCATCAATTATGTGTGGAACTGCTTGTTTTCTTCATTCTTTGAGGTACTTTTATAGAGGTAATTTACAGTGTTAGCAAATCCGGGGGTACCCTCCCCTCTCTAGATGCCCATGTGCCAGGTGAGAGTGCTCAGTGCAGCATCTTGTATATACTGTCTGTTCTGCCTGCAATCCAGACAGTGACTTTGGCAGAGTCTGGATGTTGGGGTGGAATAGTAATGACACAAATACAACTAGCTGGCTCTAACACAGTTTAGTAATAAAATAAAACAATGAAGTAATAAAAATGATGTAAGAAATATTAAGAATTATGCAAATGACAAGAAGAACAAATAAAATTTTACCTGCACCACTGAAAACAATATAACAGGGAATATCACAGCCTAGTTCGGAAACAGCACCAAGCAGTATACATACGTATATGTCCTTGTTTCTACACTTACTGTCTATTTTATCAGCTCCACTTACCATATAGAAGCACTTTGTAGTTCTACAATTACTGCCTGTGGTCCATGTATGCTTTGTTAGCCCCCTTTCATGCTGTTCTTCAATGGTCAGGACTCTCCCAGGACCACTACAGAGTAGGTATTATTTGGGTGGTGGGTCATTCTCAGCACTGCAGTGACTGACATGGTGGTGGTGTGTTAGTGTGTGTTGTGCTGGTATGAGTGGATCAGACACAGCAATGCTGATGTAGTTTTTAAACACCTCACTGTCCCTGTTGGACTGAGAATAGTCCACCAACCAAAAATATATCCAGCAGCACCCCGTAGGCAGAGTCCTGTGACCACTACTGAAGGTCTAGAAGATGACCAACTCAAACAGCAGCAACAGATGAGCGATCGTCTCTGACTTTACATCTACAAGGTGGACCAACTAGGTAGGAGTGTCTAATAGAGTGGACAGTGCGTGGAGCTGCCATGTCTGATCCACTCATACCAGCACAACACACACTAACACACCACCACCATGTCAGTGTCACTGCAGTGCTGAGAATGATCCACCACCTAAATAATACCTGCTCTGTAGTGGTCCTGACAATTAAAGAACAGGGTGAAAGCAGGTTAAAAAAGTATGTAGAGAAACAGATGGACTACAGTCAGTAATTGTAGAACTACAAAGTGCTTCTATATGGTAAATGGAGCTGATAAAATGGACAGTGAGTGTAGAAACAAGGAGGTGGTTTGAATGTTATGGCTGATCAGTGTATATACACATTTTAAAACATTTCTATTTTAATATAAATATATATTTTGTCCATTTTTGTCTGTACTAATGTGGCCGAGCAGTCACACAAGCATTTCACTGCCAGTTGTACTGTGTATGACTATGTGTATGTGACAAATAAACTTTGATTTGATAAACTGTGTTAGAGACAGCTAGTTGAAGCATTCTGAGAATTGTGAGAATTATTGAGAATTACGCAACTTTAAATTACAATCTGTTAAAGCCAGTGTTAATACAACTGTTAACACTGAAGTGGTGTTAATAACACCTTTTAACACTCACATAGTATAATGATTATTTCTGAGCAAGTTACGTGCTGATTCTGTAATCCATATTAAAAGCATAATTATCTCAAGGTTCTTAGTTTGTATCGAGTCCCCTCTTAAACATCTCTGTTGTTTAAATGTTAAATGTAAAAGCGCAGCAGTCTTCTGAATCAGTCCAATATTACTTTCTAGTGCCCTGTTTTAAAGACCTTTGATAGAAGTGTTGTTTCTTCACACATGCACAGTTGCAGAGAAGCGATAGCAATCAGAATGCACAAAAAAGCACATCAGCTGAATAACCAGATCACTGGGTGGAAACCCGGGTAGTGTGTGTGGATTACATTCCTGTATTCATGGAGTTCATACAGATTATTAGTGTGCACGTAAACATAATCGTTGTGACTTTCTCCAGCTGATGTCTGACCTGTTTGCAGTCGGCTGCCATGAGGTTTAGGCTGTTAGTCGAGACGGTGAGGTTGATTGTCATTCCAGCGAACCGGAGATTACTCTTCCCCAAGATAGAGGAAAGAGAACGAGATGTGGGCTAAAGACAGAGAGAGAGAGAGAGAGAGAGAGAGAGAGAGAGAGAGAGAGACAGAGACATAATGATCATCATACAGAGTAATGCTTAAAATACTGTAACTCACAATTACTACACAATTTCTTTGTAGACTACATAAATGTCACAAAATCATAAAATCAAGATTTACGAGAGGTACATAGAGATGACAGGAGAGAATTTATTTTATTTATTTAGATGTTTTACATATTTAGATGTGTTTTGCATTTTTTCAAATTTTCCTCCCAATCTAGTTGTATCCAATTACCCGATTGCATTACGCTTCCCTTCTACTGATACTGACCTTCACTCTGACTGAGCAGAGCCACGTACACACGCCCCCTCCGACACGTGTACAGTAGCCGACTGCATCTTTTCACTTGCATGAGACAAGTTCATATGTGGATCAGCATTGTGTGCAGAGAGACAAATCCTGATCCCATATTATCCCTTGTCTCTGTGCAGGCGCCATCCATCAGCGAGCAGAGGTCTTAATTGCATCAGTCTTCTCTGACACCTGCCCCCTTGAACTACAAGCCAATCGTTGTCCATGTAGGCGCCCAGCCTACCGGTAGCAGAGCTGAGATTTGTGCAGGTGCCATCAATCAGCCAGCAGAGGCCGTAGTTGCATCAGTTACGAGGAGACCCTGGCCGGCATATTACGACCCTATATGAACAACAGGCCAATCGTTGTTCATGTGGCCGCACGGCCCAGCTGGATGGCAGAGCTGAGATTCGATACGATGTATTCGAGATCCCAGCTCCGGTGCTAGCGTGTGTTTTTACCGCTGCATGTTTAACACATATTTGTACCATTTAGGTCATGATGAATATTATTTTTCAGTCTGTTAGTAGTTTCTTTTCTTTATATTTTGATTCTATTTATATAATAAGGATCTAAATAAGGAGATAAATAATAAAGACGGGCACAGAAAACAGTTCCAGACATGTGTCCGGATCACATTCTGCCAATTCTTTCAGACACTGTGCAAAACTGACCCCCTTGCATCCAAACACCACAAAAATGTAGGCGGCAGCTCTATACACACACACACACACACACACACGCAGTCCTGAAAATAAACTCCAGACAGAAGTGAAAACATAACCGAGTCACAGAGAGTCGGTAATAGATTGCAGTCGGATAGACAGAAGCAGTGTGTGTGTGTGTGTGTGTGTGTGTGTGTGTGTGTGTGGGAAGAGAGGCGCTACTAGAGGCGCTGGGATGAAATGATGTTGTGGAGACGCTGAAGTGGACGGATGCGAATGGACGTGCGCACACACGTTGTTTCAGCAGTGCTGTACACTCTATACACCAGACTATACCGACCTTCTTAGCTAGAGTTTATACAAATAAACAGCAAACGAAAAGTGTTTTTGGTCGTTTCACTTCTCGAACCTTTCTAAGCCGAGTTAAATCTGAACATACAGCGTTTGTTGCTTTACGTATCTATTCTCACTGAATCCCACCATTACATAACCTTACTCTTTTTTTTGCTTTTTTGAATAATAAGACATGTCAATTCACCTACACAAACCTTTGCTCTGTGTAAGACATCCATTCTGGCAGAGGAGGACGGCAAACTAGCACTGTAAAGTCACTGGCCTCACCAGCCTTCCCATCCTCATACTGGGTAATTTTGACTGTCTAGAGCCCAATCAGGGTGGTGGCACAAGTACTTAAGGGCAAGTATAATAGACTGATGTTTCACTCACGTTCCTTAGTCATTCTATAATTGCATATTCATGACTGATCATTAACTAGAAGCTTCCAAATGTAGCGGGAGGGGAATCTTCAAAAATGTGGCAACCCATAACATGTCCTTTCTTACATAAGTGATTTATCTTTCTGTATAGATATTTATATGTACTAAATAGTGGATGGTCTGGCGGATAGGAGGACTCAAAGGATTCCTCATTACTGCTGCAATTACGACTCTGCTGGCTGTTCAAAGCTTTTCAATGGGCGCAAGGCACACAGTAACACCCTGGACGGGGCGCCAGTCCATCGCAGGGCAGACACACATACAAACATACACACACACACACACACATTCACCTATGGGGCTATTCAGTGTCTCCAATTAACCTGCCTGCATGTTCTTGGACTGTGGGAGGAAACCGGCGCTCCCGGAGGAAACCCATGCAAACTCCGCACAGAAAGGACCCGAACCGCCCCGCCTGGGGATCGAACCCAGGACCTTCTTGTTGTGAGGCGACAGTGCTACCCACTTAGCCACCGTGCCACCCGTTGAATAAAATTAGATTGGGATAAAAAAAATATATAAAAATAATGAACTGGCGCCCAGGTGGCGCAGCGGGATATTCCGCTAGCACACCAGTGCCGAGATCCTGAACTCCTCGGTTCGAAACTCGGTGCTGCCACCGGTCGGCTGGGCGCCATCTAGCGGGGAGGGATGACCGATATATGTGGAAGGGGTGTAAGGACCCTGACTGACAAATAGAAGCACCTGTGCATGGGTGGAAATGGGTCTCGTTAAAAGCTGCACACGGGTCGGAGGAGGCGTAAGCAGCAATGGACCCTCCTTCATATACCCACCTTCATCAAAAAATAAAATTAAAAAAAAATTTTAATCGGGGATTCCCAGCAGCGGAAGATAATTTGACTATGCTAAATATATATATATATACTGTATATATATAATGAACTGCATGAGTGCGGCTAGTAATTATCAGTAAAGTAGGATGTACGCTTTTAAATTTCTGCGTCAACCTACTCAGGGCTTTAGGTCTGCGTAGCATTTCCACTAAACCCTACCTTCCAGGTGCATGTGTGAGAGTGATCTAAAGTGTTTGTTGTTTGGCTGCTTGAGTGCTGGGTGTGCGTTGGTGAAAAATACCTTTCTCCTGCGCTGAGCTCCTTTGGCACCTGGTACTGCCTCACACACTACTGATATGGCCTCTCTGAAAGACAAAATAAATGTCATAAATAAAAGCATTTGTGTGCTGATCGAATCGTCAGACAGATAGCAATCATGCTGTTTTTTAAGCTTCACATTTCGTGCCCTTACAAGGAGAAATTTGCTTTTATTGTAAATAATGATACACATAAAGCTATAAAATTGCTGATTCAAATAGCTGACATTGATTTCTTTCAGAAATAAAGGAGCAGAACATGCGGAGAATTTGGAGATTTGAGAGAGATTGTTACAAAAGTGTACACTTTAATCTTTGTCCTGTATGCACCGAATTCATTTTCTGACAAATGCCCTTGATTAGTAGTTCACTCTGTGAAAAGAAGATGAGGATGAGACTCTGAATAGGTGCGCACATTACGGCATAGCAGCGGCACATGGGCTGTAAGGATGAACCAGCGACAAAAGCTTGTTTTAATGGCATGGAAACTTTTGACTTTGCTTATGCCTAGTTCACACTACATGATTTTTTGGCGCTAGACGTGGCAGCTCGGCGACAACTCGGCATTTGCTTGGGGCTCGAAACTCGGCTCTTGATAGCTACAGTAGTGTTCAAAAAAATAGCAGTGACTTAAAAAAAGTGAATAAAGCACAAAATCATTATAATAACTTTTATTTCCATAAATGCAAACGCACTGAAAATACTACACTTTCAATTCTAAATCAAAACATTAACAACATTTAGCCAGTTTGTATTAATCCTTTACAGAAAATTAAGAAAAATGAATATTAGGCTGTTCAAAAAAATAGCAGTGCCAGCATTTTTCTTTAAAAACTTAAAAAATGTATCTATAACATGAAAAAATATTTGAGGTTTCACTTTACTTTAAATTACTGAACTAATATTCAGTGGCATAACAATTGTTTCCGAGATCTGTGTTGCATGGAGTCGACCAACTTCTGGCACCTCTGAACAGGTATTCCAGTCCAGGATGATTACACTACATTCCACAGTTCTTCTGCATTTTTGGGTTTTGCCTAAAAAAAAAAACGTGTTTCAGACGTCAGCCCACAAGTTCTCTATGGGATTGAGGTCAGGGGATTGGGCTGGTCACTCTATTACCTTAATCTTGTTTGTCTGTAACCAAGATGTTTTAAGTCATTGTCATGTTGAAACACCCATTTTAAGGACATTTCTTCTTCGACATATAGGGCAACATGATCTCCTCAAGTATTCTGATATATTTAAACTGATCCATGATCCCTCGTATGTGATAAATAGGCATAACACCATGGTACAAAAAACATTCCATATCATCATTTTGTACCACCATGCTTTACTGTCTTCACAGTGTACTGTGGCTTGAATTCAGTGCTCGAGGGTCGTTTGACATACTGTCTACGGCCACTAGACCCAAAAAGAACAATTTTGCTTTCATCAGTCCACAAATGTTGAGCCATTTCTCTTTGGACCAGTCAATGTGTTCCTTGGCAAATTGTAACCCATTCAGGACATGTCTTTATCTTAACAACGGGATTTTGCAGGAGTTCTTGCTGGTAAATTGGCTTCACTTAATCATCTTCTGTACTTACTGGTAACTTCAGATGTTCCTTGATCTTTCTGGTGGTGATCATTGGCTGAGCCTTTGCCATTCTGGCTATTCTCTGATCCATTCGAACAGTAGTTCCACGCTTCCTTCTGCGTTTCAGGTTTTGGTTGTCACTTTAAGGCATTTTAGCTGAGCAGCCAATAATTTGCTGCACTTCTCTGTATGTTTTTTCCCTCTACAATCAACTTTTTAATCAAAGTACGCTGTTCATCAGAACAATGTCTGAAACAATCCATTTTACCCAATATTTCAAAAGGAAATGAGCTATGACCAACCTGTGCAACATTTGCCACCCTCCTACATTAAATAAGGGCCAAAATTGACACCCATTCTTCTGCAGAATGAATGACTTCACCAATTGAACTCCTCACTGCTATTATTTTGAACAAACCCCTTTCAATCAATGCTTCAATTACTCAGAATGAGTGGGATGCATGTCCTAATTGTTGGGTTTGTTTTGTTTTCATTACTCTACTACACTTTCAAGTGAATTATTTGCTATGTAGAAATATCACTTCTACTAAAAACAGTGATTTATCAAGTTAATGGTGTTGGACTGCTATTTTTTTGAACACCACTGTATGTGTGAACTGTTAAACAACTCGATCCGAGCGGCTCGCTGAGCGACTCTGTCTGACTGGGGTTGTAAAAACGTGGGACAGGGATGTAATATGATTTCTATCAGAATACATCAGCACACACACAAGCTTTACAGTATTTGTGATCTTATTGTCTGCGCCAAACCATAATACCCACGCTGCATTGCAAAAAGTATTTATTAACCTCCAACTCACTACAGAACAGACAATCCCTGCTGGTCGTGTAGCCAAATTCACTCGGATTCATTTATTTTTCCTACTTGACTTTACGCTGCACATCAGCACATAAACAACTCTGATCGCTCGCTTATTGTTGGTGTGCGTTTTTGGACATGGTATCATTAAACCCCGGGTCACTTCTCAAGTGTGTTTTCATGACAAATTGTAGTTTGGGAGACCAGATAGACTCATCTGCAATTCCTCCCGGTGATAGATCGTTCCTCCCGATTGCAAGAGATCCAGTCGTGTAGTGTGAACTGTACAGCGACCTGAGCAACTTGGAAAGTCGTGTAGTTACTTGGCATAACACAACTTCCACAGATTTGGTTGCTCAATCGGCTGTTTCAAAATCTTAGTGCTAAAACAATCACCATTACTCAGAAAGAGAAAGAGAGAGAGAGGGAGAGGTTGGGTCCTGTGAAAACCTGCTGAATAATTAAATCCATAATGAACATGTAAGTGATCAATAGATGACCATGTCTTCAAGTGAACATCCCAACAACTGAAATCGTTTAGTCAGCTATTAAGGAGGTGGTTCAGCGGTTAAGGTACTGGACTAGCAATTAGAAGGTTGCTGGTTCAAGCCCCACCAATACCAAGTCACCACTTTTGGGCCCCTAAGCAAGGCCTTTATACCTCACTTGCTTGCACTATAATTGCTTACAACAGTAAGTTGTTTGGAAAAAGGTGTCAGTTAATGCTGTAAATGTAAGGAACTAAACACACACACACACAGTTAAAAGAAAAACAGTTAAATGCAGAAATACATGATCTCTTGTTTTTAGTTTTCATACAAAGTAAACAGGTGGCACAGTGGCTCAGTGGGTAGCACTGCCACCTCACAGCAAGAAGGTCCTGGGTTTAATTCCCAGGTGTAGCAGTTCAGTTTTTTCTGTGTGGAGTTTCCATGTTATCCCTGTGTCTGTTAGGGTTTCCTTCTGAAGCTTTAATTACCTCCCATAATCCAAAGACATGTAAGTTAGGTGAACTGGGGATTGGACTGGAAATTGTCCATGACAGTGTTGGACATTGAACTGATGAACCTTGTGTAACCTGTAACTACCTGTCCTGTCATGAATGTAACCAAAGTGTAAAACATGACGTTAAAATCCTAATAAGCCGTTGCTGAATCATATTTAGATGTTTTTGTTACTTGTATCTGCTTGAAGGTAAGAAAAAGCTGTGATTTGCAGTCCTCGTCCACAATGCGTGTGTTTTTTAAAGCTGCGGTATGTAACAGATGGAGTGTAATTGAGTAACGAAAACCCAGGCATTTAGTTTGTGTGCTTTCGAGAGCTTTAAATCCCTCAAATAAGTTATAAAACTTTGTCACTGAACATTCTGAAAACCTAAAATCGCAGCCTGCAATAACCGCAGTCCTGGCAGTCTGATTTGTTTGGAGTCTGATCACCATACCAACAACACTGTAATTGTATAGAACTAAACCACAAAGATTCCAGAGACTTCCATAATAAGAGTAACTGGCAGCAAGCAATCCTGATGCCATTAAAATGCCTCTTTTTGCTTCTCTCAATCATTTCTGTTGGAGGTTTTTAAGGGATCTGTTGGAGGGCTCAGCAGAGAATGTTCTTCCTGAGACAGCTGAGGAAATTCAACCTGCCACAGAGTCTGCTGATCCAGTTCTACACAGCAATAATAGAGTCCATCCTTACATCATCCATCACCATTTGGTTTGGTTCCTCAACATCACATGAACGAGCCAAACTCCAGCGTATAATCAGGACAGCGGAGAGGATCATTGGATGTAGTCTGCCGACGCTTCAGGACATCTACAACAGCAGAGTGCTGAAGCGTGCCGGCAAAATTACTGCAGACCCCTCTCATCCTGGACATCACCTTTTTCAAACTCTTCCATCTGGCAGAAGACTCAGGACAATAAAAACAAACACATCCAGATACGCTAACAGCTTTTTCCCCAGAGCTGTAACACTTTTTAATCAAAGTTGTTCTCTTGGGCAAATGTTGGTAAATACTGGTTAACAGTCCGTGTGCTGTCGGGTCTGTTAAATATGTTCTATGTTACATGTCATACATGTGTAATTATCTGTACTATTATGTGTATTGTTTGTACTACTATGTGGACTATTGTGTGTATTACTGTGTGTATTACCAAAGCAAATTCCTTGTATGTGTAACATACCTGGAGAAATAAAGTGATTCTGATTCACCTTGCAATTAACTTCACATGCTTGCAGTCCAGTATATGGACACGCCTCTAAAAATCAACTGACTTCTACACATGGACTCAGCCCTATACTGCCCCGCAATTAAAATACATTATTACATAATTGAGGATCAATTTCTCATGTCCGATTCCCCATGGCATGTGCAGCTGGAGCCGTTAGGCCAAGATTCCTTCCTCCAATATGTGCAGCTGCTGGCCACTTTCTTTTTACCTGACATAGGTGGACTTACAGAGTCCTTTACTTATAGGAGGAACATGCTATGTTGACTGTATTGAAGTGTCAATGAAGTGTCAAGAAAGTAATTTCTGTAAAGTGTAAAGTAATTTTCACTGTTATGCAGACGACACCCAGGTTTATCTAAACTTTAAACCATCTGGCCCATTTTCACCCCCATCCTTCTTCAAGTGCATCCATGATTTAAACTCATGGCTGCATGCAAATTTTTTCCTACTGAATGCCCATAACTGGCTCTAAATCCGTTGTCTCTTCTCTCACTAACACATCCCTCTCTATTGCTGGTATCCCTGTTAAGTCTTCTTCCAAGGCCCGTAATCTTGGGGTTCCGTTTGACCCCCTCCTGTCACTTGAGCCACATATAAGTTCACTGGCGTTCTGTCAAGTTCTGTCCTCTCAAGCTGCTGAGACCCTGGTACATGCCTTTGTTACTTCTAAACTAGACTACTGCAGTTCTCTCCTCTATGGGCTTCCCTCAAAGTCCCTCTGACCCCTGCAGATTGTTCAGAATGCTGCTGCCCGATATCAGCCTGGTATTAGAACGACTCCATTGGCTCCCAGTCAATAAGTGTATTCAATACAAAATTTTACTGCTCACTTTTAAGGCACTTCATGGTCTGGCTCCCTTGTATCTGGCTAATCTTCTACACCGCTATGTCTCTTCTCGCAGGTTAAGGTTATCTGATGCTGGTCTCCTGGTTGCTCCAAGGTTTAGGTTGACCACCATGGGTGGTAGATCATTTAGTGTTGCTGCCCCTACACTGTGGGATTCTCTTCCTCTCCCTCTTCGTCTCTCTTCCTCTCTCTCCGAGTTTAAATCTCTTCTAAAAACGTTCTTGTTTACTCAGCACTTTCACTCGTCTTCTTCCGTTTCTGTTTGATCTTGTTTGTGATTATGATTCCTATGTAAAGCATCCTTGGGTACTGTGAAAGGTGCTACATAAGTTGAAATTATTATTATTATAATAAAGTGCCCTTGGTGGGCTAGCGCGTTATACCATTGCACCGCCCAGGTGTCTGTAAATTGTATTTTTGGTTGCCTATCTAATGGGTGGATTTATTTATTTTATAGGAATTTTAACGTCATGGTTTACACACTCGTTACTCGTTACACAAAATCATGGACAATTTTGTTTCTCCAATTAACCTGACTGCATGTCGTTGGACTGTGGGAGGAAACCGGAGCACCAAGAAGAAACCCACACAGACACAGGTAGAACATGCAAGCTCCACACAGAAACCACCTCGGAAAACCCGCTCCACCTGGAAATCAAACTCAGGACCCTCTTGCTGTGAGGCGACAGTGCTACCCACCGAGCCACTGTGCTGCCCACTAATGGGTGGATGGATCATTAATGGTAGCCACCTTTTTAAGAATGTTAAGCTATACACCCTCATAATATATGGTCAAAAGTAGAGATGGGACGATCGATCGGCTACGAATCGGTATCGGCCGATTTTTAATCAAAATATGCTATCGGCGATCGGCGATATTTCCTAAAAGTAGCCGATCCGATCATGTGATATATAAAGACCATGTTAAGTTAACAGCTCAGTGGATTGATCCAGACTTTGAGCTACGAAGCACCAACCATCACATCACCATTCATCAACCATCGTACAGAAACCATCGTGAAAGCTCTTACGATGTAATTTTGCTGATTGTAATATTTACTTTAAAAAGATCATTCAACCCGGTCACATCTGAGTCGATTCTATCAGCACGTTATATAAACTCCTGGTTCACTTTGGTAAATCGTGAGCGGTTCTTACTTGTGATGTAGATGAGAACAGAAGACGTTACAGAGCCAATCCGAGGCAAAAGTTTATTCATTACCAAATTCGTTAGTTCAGGATCATCTGCTGAACTTTTAGAAAACTTTTAGCTCCTTAGACGGAACGAGTCTGACTCGGTTACAGATCTGTGGTAATAGCAGTTTAATTAAGCTTTTTAATTAAGCTTTTTAATGTAAGAGAGGCACACAAAATGTTCTGTAGTAGCTGGTGTTTATTTAAAACCACGACATTAATTAATAACAGTAAACACGGAGAGATAACTGAGAAGAGAAACTTACGCTTCACATAAAAACGAATTAACTCATGAATCAATTAATCACTTATAGCAATACTGTGAACAAAGCGTCTCTTCTAAAGGCACAAACACACACACACACACGCACGCACACACACGGCTCCGGTTTATCTTTACTGTGAGGCTCTTTTTAAGTTTATTTACTGCTAATCCCCCCCCGATCGGAATCGGCTATCGGCCGATGTCCCTGAAAGGAGATCGGAGATCGGAATCGGTGCCAAAAACCCTGATCGGTCCATCTCTAGTCAAAAGTATATGGACACCCTTCCTTATTATTTTGTTCTAGTGTTAAATGAAGTATATAAAAGGAATGATATGCTTGTTTGTGGAAGGTTCTTTTCAGGTTCCAGATTGGGCACTATGCTACTGTGCTCAACGCGAGGTCTATAAAGATGTGGTTGTTGCAGTGGTCTGATAAGAGTCCTGACCTCAACCTCACTGAACACCCTGTAAAATTTAATGGGACTTTAATGGGTGGATGGGTCATTAATGGTAGCCACCTTTTAAAGAATGTTCAGCTATATACCCTCACACTATATGGTCAAAAGTATGTGGACACCCTTCGTTATTAATTGTTCTAGTGTTTTAGCCACACCCATTAGGACCACTGTAGAATCAAGTATATAAATGAATGATATGCTTTCAACTTTTTGCCAACTGTTTGTGGAAGGTTCCAGATCGACTATGCCACTGTGCACAACGTGAGGTCTATAAAGATGTAATTGTTGAAGTGGTCTGATAAGAGTCCTGACCTCAACCCCACTGAACACCCTGTCAACTTTATATTAATGCCTGTAATTCTGGAACAGAATGTCCATCAAGCTCCAGCGTCCACATAGCATTTACAAAGAGGGAAAATGTATTCAAGCACATCAAACCGACACACATTTAACCACCGCCTCTCCACCGTCACACTGCCTCTCCCTCCATCACCGACCACAACATGAAAGGAGCAGCACATGAGTGAGAGAGATTAATATTTAATCAAGCACTCGAGTCTTTCTTTCTCTTCACCGTATCAAGAGTGCACACAGATAAACATGCAAAGAGCAGAACGCCTTCCAGAAGAGTGTATGAGAATGAGTGTTACCTGGTAACCTGAGTTCTGGTGTTGAAGTCCAGTGCTCTCATTGACTGCAGCACCTCCACACAGCCCATGTACTGCAGGAAAACAGAAACACACAATGCAACAAGTCAGGACCATTTCCTGTATTAGCAGAAGCATAAAAAACAAGCATGAGCCATAAAAATACCCACATGCTCCTGTCTTCCCGGTACACCAGATTATTTCCGTGTGAGGTACATTAGATCGAATTTAGTCATTACAAACATTTATGGCCTTTAGCAGATGGCTTGCTTGGTGACTGAATACAACACAAGTAACTGAGAGTTAAGGGCCGAGCTGTGGCATCTTGTCAGTGGCAAGGCTTAGACCAGCAGCCTTATCAGTTAGGCTACCAATGCCCTATTACGTTTATTATATACAGTCGACCCTTGAGTTACGAACGGTTTACCATACGAACATTTCGGGTTAAGAACGACATTTTTCAACTTAACGTACGAACAAATTTCGGATTACGAACCGAAATTCGTGAAACACGTGACGTCACGAACAAGTTGACTCCGAGCGTCTTTCTCTCTGTATATATACAGTGAGAGAACATTCGCACAGCGGACAGTGTTTTTCCGGTGTTTTCAATATTAAAATGTCCCCAAATAAGGTGCAGAGGAAGCACAGAGCTGAGAAACGTTACATTTGTTGTTGTATAATTACTCCTGCCAGTAGCTGTCACTGTGTATCAGACAGAGGGGACAGTGAGTGAGAGAGAAGAAGGAATTCGGCTCAGTAAAGTATTCTTTCGTGCAATTACACCTACAAAATACAACACAAATAAAGAAGGAAATAATAGAGAAATATGAGTTATTGTTGTTTCTGGTAGATACATTTAATAAAAAAAGGAAATGTATTGTGGTGTATGTGATGGTGTATTATGGTGTATGAAATGTGATGTATGTGTTTTATGGACAGTACTACTGTGTATTTTTGTTTATTATTGTTCATTACAGGAATGTCTATTCTATAATTTAAGATTTAAGGGACAATATACTATATTTAAGACATAAGAAGGGTTAGGTAAGGGGGTGGTTTGGGAGGTCTGGCATGGATTAATTCTATTTACATTATTTCTTATGAGAAAAATAGGTTTAACATATGCACATTTTGACTTAAGAACAGCCCTTTGGAACCAATTAAGTTCATAAGTCAAGGGTCGACTGTATATTTTTAAATTATTTAGCCCACTCACAGAGTCAAGTCACATTATTATGGCCACTTCTTACTTTCGGCGGTGGCAGCACGTAGCTCATGAAGGAAGTCATGTTTCGTGACCTGGCTTGGTGGGTATATAAGGTGTGCAATAGGCTGTCTGCACACACATCCCTCGTTGCCGTTATGGGTAAATGTACCATGGGTAAAATTGTCTTCCCTGGGCCGGATGGGATCTTCCAGCAAGACAATGTGACATGTTACACGGTTAGAAATGACCAACATTGGTTGGAAGAGCATGACCTAGACTTCCAAGTACTACCCTGGCCCTCTAACTCCCCAGACTTGAACTCAATTGAGCATCTGTGGGACCACCTGGATTGTCGTGATCGCTCTATGGATCCTTCCCGATGCACCCTCCAGCAGCTGTGGGGTGCACTGCAGTCAGCAGAGCTCCAGATACATGTGACAACCTACCAGGACCTTTATTGAGTCACTCCCAGCCTGTCTAGCTGCTATCCATTAGACTTATAGCCGCTATCCATTAGACTTATAGCCAAAAGTATGTGGACAGCTGACCTGATTGTTGGACATCCTATTCCAAAACAAAATAAATTAATACAGAGTTGGCAACCCTTTGCGGCTTTCTATAAAATATAGATATGTGTCTTCTATAAGCTTAATGGGGTAAATTCTGAAGTAGGGGCACTGCAGCATTGAAACCTGAGGTGATCCAAAGCCCACTGGACTGTGCAGTCTAGACTTGTGTTCTAATAGCTGCTAATTAGTGGTGGTCTGTTTTCTGTTAGTTATTGGATTACATCTGACCATCCAGACAAACCTCCTCTGGTTATAAAGAGACAAACTGGATTTTCTTCCAGACCCTGACACGTGTACTTCTCTACAATTGTTAGAAATGGCTCCACATTTCTGACTTGCAAAAATCTATGGTCAGCATTCTGAGAACTGTTCAACGTTTCCAAGACTTCCTCATTGTCATGCTTGTGGCTTAATCTAATAGACACAGTCAAACTAGGCGTATTTATATGGCACAGAGAAGTCAGAATCTATAGTCATTCAATCACTAGTAAGGATGAACGCAAATGACATTATGGAGCTTTTTATGCTCCCAAATGAATAATTTAAGTTGCTGTGTGTACACAGATCAGCCATAACATTAAAATCACCTTTTTGTTTCTACATTCACTGTCCATTTTATCAGCTCCACTTACCATATAGAAGCACTTTGTAGTCCATCTGTTTCTCTACATGCTTTGTTAGCCTTCTTTCATGCTGTTCTTCAAAGGTCAGGACCCCCCACGGGACCACTACAGAGCAGCTATTATTTGGGTGATCATTCTCAGCACTGCAGTGACAATGACATGGTGGTGGTGTGTTAGTGTGTGTTGTGCTGGTATGAGTGGATAAGACACAGCAGCGGCTGATGGAGTTTTTAAACAGCATTTTTTAAGCAGCAGTAAAAGTACGCTAGTGCACCAGAGTTGGGGTTCTGAATGCATCGCATCGAATCTCGACTCTACCTCTCTGACTGGGTTGGGCGGCAGTATGAACAACGATTGACTGTTGTTCAGGGTTAGAGGGTAGCGAGTCGGATCATAGGTTCTCATAACTGGTACAACTGTGGCCCCTGCTGGCTGACTGATGGCGCCTGCACAGGGCTGAGAAATAATGCTGATGGGGGTGTGACCCTCTGTACAACAGTGTCCATTAGTGTATGAACTCGACTCGTGCAGGTGAAAAATGCAGTCTGTACTGATTGCGTACCGGTGGGGGCGCAAAGTCAGTTGAGAGGCGTCCTCAGTCAGCGGTGAAGGGTCGAACCAGTATAGAGGACGCAATCAGGGTAATTGGACACAACTAGAATGGGGAGAAAAATTGGGGGGAAAAAGTGAGGAAAAAAACCCCCACAAAACACCTCACTGTCCCTGCTGGACTGAGAATAGTCCACCAACCAAAAACATCCAGCCAACAGCGCCCCGTGGGCAGCGTCCTGTGACCACTGCTGAAGGTCTAGAAGATGACCAACTCAAACAGCAGCAACAGATGAGCGATCGTCTCCGACTTTACATCTACAAGGTGGACCGACTAGGTAGGAGTGTCTAATAGAGTGGACAGTGAGTGGACACTGTATTTAAAAACTCCAGCAGCGCTGCTGTGTCTGATCCACTCATACCAGCACAACACACACTAACACACCACCACCATGTCAGTGCCACTGCAGTGCTGAGAATGATCCACCACCCAAATAATACCTGCTCTGTGGGGGTCCTGACCATTAAAGAACAGAGTAAAAGGAGGTTAAAAAAGTATGTAGAGAAACAGATGGACTACAGTCAGTAATAGTAGAATTACAAAGTACTCCTATACGGTAAGTGGAGCTGATAAAATGGACAGTGAGTATAGAAACAAGGAGGTGGTTTTAATGTTATGGCTGATCAGTGTATATTGTGAACCCATTAAATAGTATTTTTTTAATAAAACATACAATAAACAGTTTTGACTTTAACTGTTCATAGTAATAACCAGGATGTTGGGGGGAGGGATGCATCAATGCCAAAAATACTGCCTTGTTTCTGAATTATGAAACATAGCCAAATATTTTGCAGCTGCTGCCTGTATATCATGAGTCAGTGGACCAGTAACACTGAATTAACAAAATGCAACAACACACAGAATCACAATGACACCACGAGAAGGTCTGAACTGAGAGAAAGGTTAGCAATAAAGGGGAAAGAATTAGAAGAAGTGCTATAAGGAACCATAATTCTGTTTAATTAATCAATCTCCAAAATTAACAACCAACAGCCTTAGTTTTTAAAAGTCAGCGCTTTGCCTGTGGTGTGCAGTCAGCAGTATGACTGCACTGTATAACTAAAATTATACAGTAAAGAAAACCTGACCACAAACTTGTTGGACATTCAATTCCAAAACCATGGGCATTAATATGAAGGCCTCCTCTTCTCAGCTTTATCAATATTGCCTCTTTTAAGCGGGCTTTCCACAAGATTTTGCCTTGCTGCCCACTGCCTACCTAAGCAGCTGCCTAGGTAGAGAGGATTCTAATGTCGGAATTTAGAAGGAAGATTATTAAGATGATCTAGGAAGACAGTGATTGCATAATCGGATTCTTCAAACCAATGGGCTGAGGAACACTAGCACTTGAGGAACAACAGGCAGACTTCTTCCTTGACAAGAATAAAGTCTGGAGAATCTGATGGAAGATGTTTAAAAGTGGATGGGAACAAAGATTTATGCATTTTCTCCCTTTTTCTCACGATTTATTTTAGCATGCCCAATTTTCCTCTCTACTGGTGCTTATCCCCGTCCCTGATTGAGGAGAGCAAACTGACACACGTCCCCTCCGGCACGTCAGCAGCAGCCGACTGCATTTTTTCACCTTCACGAGGCGAGTTTTATATGCAGATCAGCCTTGTGCATGGACAGCCACACCCTGATCAGCATAATTCCTCTACTCTGTGCAGACGCCATCAATCAGCCAGCAGAGGTCGTAATTGCATCAGTTCTGAGGTCCCTATGAGTCCGGGTCCCTACCTGGATGAACAACCAGCCAAACGTTGTTCATATAGCCGCTCAGCCCAGCCGGATGGCAGAGCTGAGATTCGATACGATATATTTGATAGCTCTGGTATGCTAGCGTATTTTACTGGAACAAAGATTTATTAGGGTTATTATCTATAAGCCAATTGCGCATCATGAGGATGGCACTTAATGTTAATAAGGTAACTGAAATAGGAATTGAACAGTTTCCACATTAAAGTTGTAGCAGTAAGACATGTTGTGTGGACAAGTGAATGAAAAGGTGCCAACAGGTTAGTCTTATACCTAGTCTACACTAAGCAATTTTTGCCCTTATTTTCACTTACCAACAACAGGTTGCCGACACATGCGCCAAATCAGCGTTGGCTCAGGGCTCGCTTCTTGCTGACGTGCATTTTTGGACATGGTATCATTATACCCCTTGTCACTCCCCACGTGTGTTTTCATGACTAAACATAGTTTGAGAGACCAGACAGACTCGTCTGCGATTCCTCCTAGTGATAGATCATGTAGTGTGTGACCCCCAATCGCCAAGCAATCATGTGGTGTGAAAACCACAATGACTTAAAAGACAATTACAAGAGATCAAGTTGTGTAGTGTAAACGTAGCACTACAGGGCCAGAATTCTTTGCAATTTAAACCATACAACTGCTCCTGGAGGATTTATTTTGAAGACACAACTGTTAAAAATTGGGTTGTTGGGTGGTTTGAGTAACAGATTATTCACTTCAAGACTTTACAAGTGCACAGGCAAGAGGACGCTGGGTGAGGTTTAAAAAGGAAAGTCTGTTGGCTAATCCTTGGAAACCTGATGTGGATGTAGTCGCATTCAATTTAAGTGCAGTTTATAGGCAAATCTTATTCCAAAATGTCATAAAAATACTATTTGTAAGTTTTAAACTAAATCAGTGTTGAATAAATGCGTCACCGCTATCTAACCAAGCACTAGGAAGTAAAAGGCTTACTTGGTCAATTCAGTCTTTGCCTGGCTTAGTTCCTGGAATACGTTACGTTATGACTGGGTTAAGAAAAAATGCTAAATGAAGCAATTATTTAGAAATCTTGAGTAGTAGCTAAGAAGCTAGGTGATCAGCAGTAAGCTCAAGTCAGGAATTGTTAATTGTGAGGCAAAAACAAGTTGACACAAATATTTTTTGATAATGAAAGAATATAACTCCTCTTACCCTGACAGTGTAGGAGACGCCGGTGGTGCTGACCACGTTGTCTAAGTGCAGCCATCCTCGTGTGGGCTTGTTGACGAAGGAGCCGTGGCGCGTCCACTCGTCGCCTCCGAGCTGGCCTCCTTCCACGCGGGCCCTCCGAGACGCGCCGCCCAGCCGGTTCATATCCTGTGGGGGACGAGGAGGAGGACATGGAGCTGTTAGTGGAAGTAATGGAGGAGGAGGAGCGTGAGGAGGAGTCGAGGTAGTGCTGGAGGTGGTGCTGGGAGTCTCCTGGAGCCTAGTGGAGGCTTTCAGGCCTGGGAGCAGAGTGGCCGAAATGCCCAGGCGCAGGGAGCCCATCCTGGGGAAGAAGGAGCACAAGGTGGTAGGGCTGCTCTCGGCTTGGCGAGGGGAGGTCGGGGGCAGAATGGGTGCCAGGGATGAGAAGGAGAGAGAGGGAGGAATGCCCGGTGGAGTAAGAGGGGTGAGGGGAGCCGAGGATGGCAGAGAAGGATTGGAGGCCGTTTCGTCCGTCGAGCTGAACGAGTCGCTCCTGAAGGGGGTGTATTTGGTTTTAGGGACGAGCTCCATTTTTTTAAGTCTATCAGTTCAGGTAAAATGTAGGTTCTCTAAGTGTCTCTTTCCAAACAGTTGCGACTTGATCTTCTGTTTTTTCTCCGTAACAATTGTTCGTTTCTTGACGTCCAGTGATCTCTTCATCATTGGACCACTTTACACAAACTTTACACAGGGTGTCCTTGCATTAGATTTTATCCTGCATAGAGTTGTGTAATTACAGAGCACAAAAGGCTCGACCAAAGAAACCCGAAGTGATTGTCATCAACTGGAAAGTGCGTGACAAAAAAACAAAACAAAACAAGAAACGTTAATATTTGGCATGCTTTTTTGGTTTCTTTGATCTAGGCTAAACTCTAGAAGCTCTTGTCTGACAGAGTCTCTCATAAAACCTATTAGCTGCAGCCGAGACTCTTAGAAGATGCTTCCAGGGTACAGACAGATCAATAAATAAAGAGAGAGACAGCGAGAAGATCAGAGAGTGAACGAACGGCAACAAACCAGTGAACACTGATCAGTTAACATAAAGACTTAGTAAGGATCAGATGAAACGTCTACCTAAATAAACCTCCAGACAAGAAGGTCCTGATTAAATAAATAGGTAGATAGTAGATAGTCTTTTGAAGAAGTAGCTTTCAGTTTGAAGTAAAGAAAAGAAAGATCAGTGGAACAGCAAGTTCCTAATTCTGGTCAGAACTTACAGAGCTGAATTCCCTTCCTTCTCTGCCTTAAGCTTCAAGTCCTTCAAACTTCTCTTTATTTCTTTCTCCAAATAATTCTAGGTCCTCTTTCCTCCAGCTGTATCCTTTCCCTCTCTTTTTCTGTTTCTTCCACCTCTCTTTTCTTCCAGATCACTTCTGGCTGAGCTTCTTTCTCTCCCTCTGCGCCTGTTCCCTTGACTTGCTCCCCTTCCCTATCCTTCCTCTCATGGAATCCCTCCCTAAGTCTCCAGACGGCGTACTGTGCCCTGTTCCTCCTTTCCTCCTCCTCCCGTTCCCGCTCCCTCGCCCTCGCTCGTTCCCTCTCGATCACGCTGGCCCGTTTCTTCCAGACAATCTCTCGCTCCCCCGTTTCCCCACCCACGACTTCTTTCCCGTTCTCCAGGCTGCCTCCTTGTCTTCCTTCCTTACTGGTTGAGAAGTCTTACAAACCTTTTCTGATTGCTTCTTGCTTATACAGGAAAGGAATCGAATTGCTGACGGACCATCGGTAAAACAAGCCCCAAGTTAAGTTACATAGATATACAGGTACGATTTAGAAAAATGTAAACTAATCGAAGAGCCCTGAACCTGTTCTGTAAATCTTCCAGACCAGAAATAAGGTAAATATGGCTATTTAAAGAACCTAATTTGAGCACCATTTGTCATTTTCGAGCCAACAGTAAAATGCTTTGCAAGGTTGAATGTTCTGCATAACCACTAACAGCTGGAACAAGAGTTCCCACAGTACTGACATCCACTATTGGATCTGTCTGAAGTTCCGCCCAACCAGACCTCTAACGAGAACTAGAGGGTTCATTAGAGGCCAGCTGGGAAATCAATCATTCACTCATTACCCTAGAAGACTCCCATCTGAGAAACGGTTCCGTTCAACCGTACAGGTCTTCACAACTGGGTACGACTGGGTCATACAAAATGTAAGCACCTATAAATCCAACAGTCAATAAACGCTGACAGAACAGTCGTTAATCACAACAACCTCAGAACAGTCCAAATTTACTGCATATACGGTATACCAAAACCCCGGTAGCACTCTTAGAGATTAGAACGGTATCTACATTTATACACAACATCCGTCCTCTTTATCCTCTTTCCGTCCACGTAACTAGTGTGAAAGAGCTGCTTTAGTCCAAAGATTTGATTGAAATGTTGGTAAAACAGTCAGTTTTCGATTGTACAAAGCAAATCAATGGCTATTGTCAAAAGTTGATCATTATTAGTGCAGGTCCATCATGTCTTCTGTAGCACCAAGTCCCAGGATATACTAGACATCCAGTGCTTCACATGTGTTACTATGTTAGTCATGTTCTCTCAGTGCAGCTAAGTGCAAAAGCTTAAGGGACCTTGCTGAGAGTCGATTAAATGCACCAGTGATTGAAAGTCCATGGCACTGAATCTGAACTAATGCATTTCTTGAGTGAGAGTTGTACTTGGCACAACAGTACAACGTCCATACAGCCCATAAGGATTCAGTTCCTTCAGTTGTGACCACTGTAGCATGACAGGCTTACACTGGCACAGTGTTGAAACAGTGCACCTTAATGAGTCGTGTACCCAACACCGCACTGGTGTTCAAAAATGTTGAGTAACAGTACAGATAACAGAGCCTTGAGCTGAGTCGGAACCAGCAGCTAAGATGTAGCACCTGTTTGGAGAGGGTTTTAAGTTATGCCCGAGTTATGACGGGTGTGGTGCGACTCGGTGAAGATGGCATCGCTGTGAATCAGCTGATAAAAGGCAAGTAAGGTAAAATAGTACCAGTATAAACTGTCAAAGACGTCTGCATCCAGGTGAGGCTTCAGGTGGACAAAGTACCATTCCAGAATTACACCATGTAGGGACTCACAAACATCTGGAACCGTGTAGAAGCCAGTTTTGTTGGCTTAGGAATTAGCACAGGTGAATATTGCTAGCACGCCGAAAAGAAGGCAAACCTGAGGTAAACGTTAAGTGAACTTCGTTGCGCCAACGATTCAGCAGATGATGTGAAACCGGTGTGAGCCCTGATTGAACCAGGTTAGGTGGATGCCAAGTACAAATAGTCAAAAAAAAAGTCAGGAAAGGGGGGGGAAAAGAGCACCTTTGAAGTTGGTTGGCACTCGTCGAGCTCTAAAGTTCACATCAAACTCACGACTTTCACGGTCGCCGCCTTGTTGCCATGGCAACAGACCGCCGCGCAGAACCGTGTCAGACCGAACATTGGCTGAACCCAAACAGAAGGCGGCGAGTACCGCCAACAAGCGATGTGTCAGACGAGCGAGACACCGGCACACTCGTGAGCGAGCGCGCGCGCGCGCACACACACACACACACGCACTGAACTTCAATGGACAACTCAGTGAGAATCAATAGTCTGAATGAGCTGAATTCAACACCATGAGAAGCCGAAGTCCCGTCGCCGTCTCTGCTTCCATAAGGCTAATCAATGTTGACATCTCGATTAAGGGAGCACCAGACGCTCAGCTAAAAACACAGCCAGACTCCAGGTCAACTAAGAAATCGTATACGGGGCATACACACGCGCTCTCACATGCACACGACAAAGAAGGTGTAAAAGAACGCCTCAGAAAGACTAAATTATTGACTAGTTCTACTAGACTGAAGTTTTGCATAACAGGAACCTGATTTTGTTTGATTTAACACAAAGATCAGAGAGATGATTGTACATTTATATTACATCCATAAAATAAATGGTTGTCTGTCCTCATAAAAAAGTGAAGGCAAATGTATCGTCTCTTTAAGAAAATAAAAAAAGCAGAAACCGAATGACTAGTAGGGTCTGGTATAAAATAGTCAAAACAGTCACTTAGTTCAAATGCTCCGATGCCTCAATTCATCCACTGGCTTGTTTCCTCTTCCCAAAAAAAAAAAGAACACTCATGGTACTGCTTCTTATTTCCTCGTGTCTAGACCCCAATCGGGCCAAAATCAGCCAAAGAGCATCCTCCCTTTGCGTCTTCCCCGTCCCCCATGCCGGCTCATCCTTCAAGTCTCTCCGTGTCTATCTGCATTTGAGAAGCGTGCAATCGTCCAACTGTCCTCTGTTCTTCTTCTCCTCTCTGTCTAGCGCTCCCTCTCTCTCTTTGCCGATGCTCATTCACACACTGATGCTGCAGCTGATTCCTGTTTCCACCCCCCCCCCCCCCCTTTCCTTTCCTCCCTAGCCGACTCCTTGCAGCGTCAGTCATTTATGCATTGTGTGCGTGTGTGTGTGTGTGTATGTGGCCAGCCTCTTGTTTCCCTCTAATGCACATACTTATGATGGGGGGTCGGGAGAATGGAGTATTTGGACTCCGCCGCTGATGGCTGGCCAGAGCAAATGGAAGGAAAAAAGTCAACGCTCCTCCCTTGGTAACCTAAGAGCTTGAAGGACAAAGGAAGCTCATAGAGGATGAGTTTATTTCTCTTTCCGTCCTGTCTGTGTCCCCCCCCCCCCCCCTTTAAACTTATTACATCCTCTTCCAGAACACTGACATAACACGTGCCGGCAAATGAACTGTAACTGTCTTAGTCATTTCCTAGATTCGAGGTAAAGCCCATGACCTGTGAAACAAATCAAAGGTTAAGCGCAATGTATTCTGCCTCACTCTGGATACACAACATGAAAGAAAATCATTTAGTGACCTAAATATACACTGATTAGCCATAACATTAAAACCACCTCCTTGTTTCTACACTTATCAGCTCCACTTACCATATAGAAGCACTTTGTAGCTCTACAATTACTGACTGTAGTCCATCTGTTTCTCTGGATGCTTTGTTAGCCCCCTTTTATGCTGTTCTTCAATGGTCAGGACCCCCCACAGGACCACCACAGAGCAGGTATTATTTAGGTGGTGAATGATTCTCAGCCCTGCAGTTATAATAGCATGGTGGTGGTATGTTAGTGTGTGTTGTGCTGGTATTAGTGGATTAGACACAGCAGCGCTGCTGGAGTTTTTAAATACCGTGTCCACTAACTGTCCACTCCTAGACACTCCTACCTAGTTGGTCCACATTGTAGATGTTTACATTTACATTTTAAGCATTTAGCAGACGCTTTTATCCAAAACGACTTACAGTTGTGACAGTATACAATCTAAGCAATTGAGCCCTAAGGGCCTTGCTTAAGGGCCCAACAGTGGCAACCTGGCAGTGGTGAGGCTTGAACTGGCAACCTTCTGATTACTGGACCAGTACCTTAACCACTAGGCTACAACTGCCCTAGATGTAAAGTCAGAGGCGATCGCTAATCTATTGCTGCTGTTTGAGTTGGTCATCTTCTAGACCTTCATCAGTGGTCACAAGATGCTGTTAACTGGATATTTTTGGTTGGTGGACTATTCTCAGTCCAGCAGTGACAGCGAGGTGTTTAAAAACTCAACGCTCATCAACGCTGCTGTGTCTGATCCACTCATACCAACACAACACACACTAACACACCACCACCATGTCAGTGTCACTGCAGTGCTGAGATTGACCCACCACCCAAATAATACCTACTCTGTAGTGGTCCTGTGGGGGTCCTGACCATTGAAGAACAGGGTGAAAACAGGCTAAAAAAGTATGTAGAGAAACAGATGGACTACAGTCAGTAATTGTAGAGCTACAAAGTGCTTCTATATGGTAAGTGGAGCTGATAAAAAGGACAGTGAGTGTAGAAAAAAGGAGGTGGTTTTAATGTTATGGCTGATCGATGTAGGATAACCTGCAAACAAGGGTGGGCTAAACTACAACTCCCAGGGTGCAGGGTCAGAATCATGTAAGCATGAGGCTGAGCTTGGAGCAGAGAGACGTTGTGTCAGTTTTAATTCAGCTCTTCTGCACGTTAAGGGAAATGAAGCAGCAAGGCTGAACACAGTTGCATCATGGATGCATCCTTCGCTCCCGGGCATGGAGACAGAGTGAGCAAGACAGGCCCAGACGCACAACTCTAACAATGAATAGTAAAACCTGAGTCACAATGATATTAACGCGGAAGACGGATTGTGTTACACTTCTGTGGAAATGCAGTCGAGCCAGCCAGCCTTAAGTGGACGCGCACATACAGTACAGTGTATTTATAAAGTATTCAGAAGCCTTGACTATTTGCACACTTTACTGTGTTGTGGATATGATTTGGATGGCTATAACTGCCTTTTTACCATCAATCGACACCTAATCACCCATGATGAGATACATAACATGAGATTTGTTTTGAACAGTTTGCTTTAATCAACCTTGCGATTTAAATTAACAAAACGACTCTGGGTGTATAAAGCCTGGAACTCTGGAACATCTGGGTGTATAATGACCCACAATATACACTGCGTTGTAAAAAAACAAGAAAAAACACTGCCATCCGACAGGCTGAGCACCTACACGAACAACGATTGGCTGTTGTTCAAGGAGGGTGCCGGAGGGGTCCTCATAACTGATTCAGTTACGACCTGTGTTGGCTGAACGATGGCGCATGCACAAATTTGAGGGATAATGAGGATCAGGGTGTGTCTCTCTGTACACAAAGCTGATCCACGTATGATCTCGGCTTGTGCAAGTGAAAAGATGCAGTCGAATACAGCACACGTGTCAGTGGGGGTGTGTGTTAGTCACAGCTCTTCTCAGTCAGAGTGGAGGTCAACATAAGTAGAGAGGAAGTGTAATGCAATAGGGTAACTGTATACGACTAGATTGGGAGAAAAATTGGTGGGAAAATGCTTAAAAAAAAAAAAAAAAAAAAAAAAAAAAAAAAAAAAAAAAAAAAAAAAAAAAAAAACAAGCCATAAAGTCCATGGAGCTGTCTCTGGATCTCCGTAATCAAACTGTGGCAAGGCATAAATTAGGGCAAGAATATAAAATTTCCTGGACCACAGTGGCTTCAAAAAATTTTAAATGGAAAAAGATTAGCACAGCCTTGACCCTAGGGTTTACCATCCAGCCAATTGGGCCACCTGGACAAAAAAGGTCTTGATCATGAAGGTAGGAAAGAACCCAACTGCTATCCTTACAGGAGCTTTACAATTCCTATGCAGACTTTGGAAAACCTGTTGGACGCCTCAGGCCTTTATGGAAACCAATGCTGAGTAAAATGCATATACCAATAAAACATAATATTATGACCATCTCATTGTTTCTACACTCACTGTCCATTTTATCAGCTCCACTTACCACCTACAATTACTGACTGTAGTCCATGAGTTTCTCTACATACTTTTAGCCTGCTTTCACCCTGTTCTTCAATGGTCAGGACCCCAACAGGAACACTACAGAGCAGGTATTATTTGGGTGGTGGATCACTCTCAGCACTGCAGTGACACTGACATGGTGGTGGTGTGTTAGTGTGTGTTGTGCTGGTATGAGTGGATCAGACAGCAGTGCTGATGGAGTTTTTAAACACCTCACTGTCACTGCTCGATTGAGAATAGTCCACCAACCAAATATATCCAAACCAACAGCGCCCCATGAGCAGCGTCCTGTGACCACTTCAAGATTCAAGATTCAAGAGTTTTATTGTCATGTGCACAGAAGAACCGGCAGTTACACTGTACAATGAAATTCTTACTTTGTTCGTCCTCCAAACATCAATAAGTATTATAAATAAAATAAAAAACAATATTAAACTAACAGAATAAAAACACTTAGTATAAAAAAACTTTTTAAAGGATACATAAATTTAAACTATAAAAAAGACGTTTTATATACAGAGGAATAAAAAAAAAATAGAAATAAACTATGGCAGTAAAAAAAGAAGGCATATAGCAGCAGTCACATAAGGTGCAGAAATTATTGCAGTATTATACAGCATAAATACATACAATACAGCAGCAGTTATTTTAAGGTGCAAATTGTTAAGGTGCACTGATGAAGGTCTAGAAGATGACCAACTTAAACAGCAGCAATAGATGGGCGATCGTCTCTGACTTTACATCTACAAGGTGGACCAACTAGGTAAGAGTGTCTAATAGAGTGGACAGTGAGTGGACACGGTATTTAAAAACTCCAGCAGTGCTGCTGTGTCTGATCCACTCATATTAGCACAACACACACTAACACACCACCACCATGTCAGTGTCACTGCAGTGCTGAGAATGATCCACCACCCAAATAATACCTGCTCTGTGGTGGTCCTTTGGGGGTCCTGACCATTGAAGAACAGGGTGAAAGCAGGCCAAAAAAGTATGTAGAGAAATAAATGGACTACACTCAGTAATTGTAGAACTACAAAGTGCTTCTATATTGTAAGTGGAGCTGATAAAATGGACAGTGATTGTAGAAACAAGGTGGTCATAATGTTATGCATGATCGGTGTATAACAACCCAGTTAGAGTTTACTAAACTGACAAAAAAGAAAAAAGGGCTAATTGAGGGGTGCTCAGATGGTGCAATACACTAGTCCACCAAAAACCCAGAGTTTTGACCCAACCCAGAGGTGCTGCAGCGACACAATCAATTGTGTCTGGAAGCTGGATGATGTCATTGCAGAGTATACTGATAGCACAACACCCTTACTCACCAGACATTATACAACAGGTAGTTCCAACCTTACAATCTGATTGGTTGAGAAGCGTTCTAACCGTGCTGATATTCGTGATAACAGCACGGTCTTTTCACACCACAATGGTATTACTCCGCTGACGCGTTGACAGTAACGACAAGCTTCATGCACACAAACGCGCACGCAGGCGACACAGGCTTTTTTTTCCCCCGATCGCGTTTTAAATCCGTAATCTGATATACAATCTAGCGCACTGTGTAGGGAACATAAATCAATTGTCTAATATATTGTCTAGTGCACTATGTAGTGAACATGAATGCGTTATCTGATATACAATCTAGCGCACTATGTAGGGAACATTAATGTGTTTGTAACGCGAACAGTTAGCTTAATAGCCCAGTTAGCAGCTCCTAGAAGTTCTGTTCTCACCTATATCCTTTGGTGTGTGCAAGATGTTTTTTGTTTCTTTTTTTTCTCTTCGGAGGTTCTTGACTTTTTCTTCTTGTTGTTCTTACCTCCCTGAAATGAGTTTTTGCAACTTGGGATGTCTGCTTTGTAATGTTAAACTTTATATTCGTTGTGGAACTACTTTTTGGCGGAAGGTATTGTCAATATTAAAGCATATTTATTATGAAATTCAGGACTTTTTTTGATTTATTTTCTTTCTTTATTTTGTAAAAACTGTTGTATAAAAGCAATAGAACACTTGAGGTCGTGTGTTATCGCGAATAATATCACGGCTGTGATGATCTACGGCACTCGCCTTCGGCTCGTGCCTGCGACCGAATCACAGCCATGATGTTGTTCGTGATAACACACTCCCTCTCGTGTTCTATTGCTTAAGTATGAATCGCCGTAGCAGACAGATTGGGATATGTGAGTAATAGTTTTCTTGATAGTATCTACGTTTACCATGTCCATTCCCAATGGCCACAATTTACTATACTATATGGCTACTTCCATCATGAGTATGACAGTGCACCTTGTCACCAAGCAGGCGTCATCTCATGCTGGTCTCAGTGTGACATGACATTTCAATGACCTCCCTCATCACCGGACCTAAATAAAAAATCCTTTAGTGATAAAACAGAGGATTCCAAGCATGAATGTGCAGCTAACACATCTGTAGCAATTCAAAATGGAATGATGTTATCATGGATCAAAACTCATAGAGTTTCCAAACCCTGGTGGAATACATGCTAGACAGAATTAAAGTTGAGAGAACAAGGGTCCTAACCAGCATTAGTATCTGTTTTTACTTGAGGCCTAAAACTAAACAATTTTTTACCCAATTGTGTTATGCTTCTTCTCTACTGATGCTGACCCCTGCCCCAATTGAGGAGAGCGAGACTGTCACACGCCCCCTCCGACAAGTGTGCAGTAGCCGACTGCATCTTTTTTAAAAATATATATTTTCTTTATGCATTTTCTTCCCTTTTTTTAGCGTGTCCAATTGCCCCATTGCAACATGCTTCCTCTCCACCGATGCCGATCTCCACTCTGATTGAGGACATCGAAGCTAACCCACGCCCCCTCGGACACATGGGCAGCATGCCGTATGCATCTTATCACCTACACTTTGACGAGCGCAGTGCAGCCTAGCTGTGTGTCTGGAGGGACACGCCCCAAGAGCACTCTTTTCTCATCTCTGTGCAGGCGCCATCAATCAGCCAGCAGAGGTCGTAAATTGCACCAGTCATGAGAGAGAGACCCTATCCGGCTCAGTCCCGCCCATATGAACAACAGGTCAATCGTTGTTCATGTGGCCGCTCAGCCTCAGCCGGCAAGGAAGAACTAAGATTCGATACGATACGATGTGCCGACTGCATCTTTACCCTCGCTTGAGGCGAGTTCATATGCCGATCAGCTTTGTGCACGGAGAGCCACACCCTGATCAGTATTATTTCTCATCTCTGTGCAGGTGCCACCAATCAGCCAGCAGAGGTCGTAATTCGCTCAGTTATGAGGAGTCCCTGTCTGGCTCATCCTACCCTATGAACAACAGCCAATCGTTGTTCGTGCTGCCGCCCAGCCCAGACGGATGTATTCGAAATCTCAGCTCTGGTGTGCTAGCGTGTTTTACTGCTGCACCACCTGAATGGCTTAACAGATACATGTGCTCCTTCATCAGGCGTCCACTCCAATAAGCCTAGAGATGGGGTGTCACAGGTAGCAGTATGGCATACGTACTTAGCAGCCATGCACTACTACCCCTGAATCAACCATACCATACAAGTGAAGTAGCAATAAGGAACCCATTCAACCCTTCCCTCCTCAGGCATGGCCAACTGTGCCTGCATGGTTTATTATTTATTTTATTAGGATTTTAACGTCAGGTTTTACACACTTGGTTACATTCATGACAGAAGTGGTAGATTCATCAGTTCAAGTTTCAATGTTAAACACAGTCATGGACAATTTAGTATCTCCAATTCACCTCACTTACATGTCTTTGGACTGTGGGAGGAAACCGGAGCTCCTGGAGGAAAACCACACAGAACCAGAGAGAACATGCAAACTCCACACAGAAGGGACCAGGACCGCTCCACTTGAAAATTGAACCCAGGACCTTCTTGCTGTGAGGAGACAGTGCTACCCACCGAGCCATTGTGCTGCCCAGCCTGCATAGTTACCCGGTTGGCGGACAGCACAGCTGAGATTCAAGCTCAAGACCTCAGCAGTACTACGCTAGTGCAATTGTACAGCTGGGCCATCTGACTGCCCCAATACTTTATAAGATTTTTTTTAGCAGACCTCTGATTTATGCATGAAGGAAAGAGATGCAATTTATCATGTGCATGCTCTGTAAACTTGCCTTATGCTCAAATGTGCATAATTTTTCATGCATAATGCAACTGATCTGCAGGAAAAACGATACATTTGCATCTGCTTACATGTACACTGATCAGCCATAACATTAAAACCACCTCCTTGTTTCTACACTCACTGTCCATTTTATCACCTCCACTTACCATAGAGAAGCACTTTGTAGTTCTACAATTACTGACTGTAGTTCATTAGTTTCTCTGCATGCTTTGTTAGCCTCCTATTATGCTGTTCTTCAATGGTCAGGACTCTCACAGGACCACTACAGAGCAGGTATTATTTGGGTGGTGGATCATTCTCAGCACTGCAGTGACACTGACATGGTGGTGGTGTGTTAGTGTGTGTTGTGCTGGTATGAGTGGACACAGCAGAGCTGATAAAGTTTTTAAACACCTCACTGTCCCTGCTGGATTGAGAATAGTCCACCAACCACAAATACATCCAGCCAACAGCACCCCGTGGGCAGCGTCCTGTGACCACCGATGAAGGTCTAGAAGATGACCAACTCAAACAGCAGCAACGGATGAGCGATCGTCTCTGACTTTACATCTACCAGGTAGGAGTGTCTAATAGAGTGGACAGTGAGTGGACACTGTATTTAAAAACTCCAGCAGCAATGCTGTGTCTGATCCACTCATACCAGCACAACACACACTAACACACCACCACCATGTCAGTGTCACTGCAGTGCTGAGAATCATCCGCCACCTAAATAATACCTGCTCTGTGGGGGTCCTGACCATTAAAGAACAGGGTGCAAGCAGGCTAAAAAGTATGCAGAGAAACCGATGGACTACAGTCAGTAATTGTAGAACTACAGAGTACTCATAAAATGGACTGTGAATGTAGAAGCAAGGAGGTGGTTTTAATGTTATGGCTGATCAGTGTAAGTCTCAATTACAGTTCATCTAGGCTTTGTCCTTTATAAAATAGGCATTTACAGCGGATCCCTTAAAGAATAAAAAAAGGAAAAAAAAGATTCAGTTTAGAATTGGAACAAGACCGAAGGAACCCACACAGGATCAGAAGAAAGACCCCATCATACTAGCCCAAGTCAAGATCCAAAGATCCAGATGTTCAGAGATCCAAAACTAACGTACAGATAGGTTCGTATGACGAACAGAAAGGAGTGAGGATACACCGCATGTACCCATGCTTCGTACGGTTTTCCCTCCACCGGGTGCATGCATGGGTGGGGCTCCGGGGCATTGAGGCTGATTCTTACTCCAGTGTAATCGAACACCGCACGTATTGTTCGGCGCGTGTTGACGAATGAAGCGGCGGTCTAACAGGAAGTGGCTGGCGGAAGCAATGAGCCTTGCCTCATGATAAATTCGAGATGTCGGCATTGACCTACATTCTTAGCGGCCCACGGCGTTCGCCGAAGTTTCAGAGGGGAGTCTGTTCTGCTGACGTGCGTGAAACCGAGCCACTTGCAAGCAGCTTTATGCACTTTGCAGCCCTTTATGTGGTGACCTATTTTATGAAGTGAGTAATAGGCCTTCACGCTGCGAAATTCATTCACTGCCGTCATGTGATTATGATACGAATGTAAATTTTGGACAAGTTTTAGGACAATGGTGGTGACGCCACCTGATTTGCAAGGGAGCAGAATGAAAATCCCTGATACATCACTCTAAATTCTGCACTGAGTATACTGTTATCAAAAATGTATAGTATCACAATGCCTACTACTACTCACTGTTCATACAGTTAGTACATAATTGCATAATGCATTTCTACTGGGAAAAGATTTAGAATAAACACATTTGTCATACATACTGTACATATACAGATGTACAGTAACCCAGCTTGTTTGGAAGTTGGGGTTCAGAGCAGCAGTAAGGGTTAAAGACCTTGCTCAAGGGCCCAACAATGGCTACATGGCAGACCTGGGATTCGAACACTCATCCTTTTAGTTGACAGCCCAAAGCCCTACCCACTAGGCCACCACTGTCCCCAAGTGATTTTTTTAGTAGCTTCTAGTGATGACTAGATGTACGCAGCACATTTTGCTGCCAAGATAAAAGCACCATTCCCACTTTCTTAAAATGGAATGGCAAAGACAGATCAATTTAGAAATAATTCTAATTATTAATAAAGGTTTAGGGGGATGGGGTTGATTTGTAAACGCCAAGTCAAGACATGAAATGCTAAATGACTATATTACCTATGGCCAGTTTTATGGTCTCTTTTTTATTATTAATAAATAGTAGTCACAATTATGTCCTAAAGCAGGGTTTAAAGCAATTTTCGCCCCTAATCTAGTCGTATCCTTTTACACGTAGTAATGTTCTTATTTGCACAGCTTTAATTGCACAATTTATGTAACTGCACCTCTAGGCTCCCTCCTTTTCATTTTTTATTTTTTGTTCTGTTAGATGTTTTATATTCTTATTTTTTAAATTGTTATATTCTATTTTCTTTTTTATATATTTTGTAGATTTTATATCTTAATTCATATTCTTTCCTACCCCATTGTAATGCCGTTGTGTGACGTTTGTTTGATGTTTGTAATAATTGTAATTGCTGCTGCTGCTACACTGCAATTTCCCTTCGGGGATCAAGAAAGTAAATCAATCAAAATCAATCAAATCCAATTACCCTGATTGCGTTATGCTTCACCTCTACCGATACAACCCTCCACTGCTGACTAATGAGCTTCGCAACTGACACACGCCCCCTCCGACACGTGTGCAGTACCGACTGCATCTTTTCACCTGCACGAGGCGAGTTCATATGCGGATCAGTCTTGTGTACGGAGAGTCACACTCTGATCAGCATTATTCCCCAAATGAGTCAGCAGAGGTCATAATTGCACCAGTTACGGCCTGGTTCGGCTCATCCCACCCTGTAAACAACAGCCAATCGATGTTTATGTAGCCGCCCAGCCCAGCCCAGCCCAGCCGGATGGCAGAGCTGAGATTCGATGCGATGTACTCGAAATCCCAGCTCTGGTGCGCTAGCGTATTTTACCGCTGCACCACCTGAGCGGCCTAAAGCAGGGTTTTTTTAAAACCATGGGTTGTGACCCACCCCCAAAAAATGGGTCAAAGTGAATAATAATAATAATTAAACAGGCACATAAGCACAAAATTAACGTGCACATGAACACCCCGTGTGAAGGCTTTATGTTATTATCTTATAACCCACATTGGGACCAGATTGCCACCATGTTTTTATTAATTAAGCATATTTACATTTGCATTTTCTGCATTTAGCAGACGCTTTTACTCAAAGCGAATTTCAGTTAAGGACTGTGCTCAAGGGCCCAACAGTGACAGCCTGGCAGTAGTGGGGCTTGAACCAGCAACTTTTTGATCATCAGTCCAGCACCTGAACTGCTAGGCTACGGCTGCCTGTTTTCATTTTGTGTTTCGTTTTGATGCATTGTTTGGGTTGCGGTAAAAATTAAGGACAAAATGTGGGTCGCTTGAATTTAAGAAAATAATGATATGCTTTTTATTCTATGGTTCTCGAAACCTTATATAGATAATACAGCATAATTAACTGAGCTGTGGTCATGACTTACCAAGCCTACGTGCAACTGTGCTATTTTTTTCTTTGCAAGTAAACCACGTAACAGAAGCTGTTTTCTAATCGTATTCCTTAATCGACCATTAAAACATAAGGCTACATAAACTAAGATCGCATATTAATCCAGATCTTACAATTTCCAAACAAAGTTACCTAATTTATGTTGATTTTTCCTGACAAATGTAAAAATTAGGGACGTATGTAGTAGAAAGTAGGGTTTAATCCATTTGTGCACATGTACAATCCATGTTCATTCTGCTCTGGAGCAAATCAGGAGTAATTCATATCGAACGCTCAACAAATCAGGTAAGACATGATCAGCCTCTATGCCTCAGGAGATCTGTGTGTGTGTGTGTGTGTGTGTCGCTTACCACGTAGTCCATTGGACAACTCTGCTTTTGTGTATCTGTTTCCCTAGAAACACCACAAAACGCACACAATCTCACATTAGCATAGACATACACTCACAAATGTTTATTAACCCGTGTACCTTAATAAACCAATGCAGCGCTCAGGATGGACCGCAGTCCATAGCAACCTGATCATGATCGACCGTTGATTGGCCAAGGCTTACAGACACACTTCACTACTGCGTTCGTTTACCTATAGTCAAATATGATACCGTCCTTGCTGTTTCTTATATGAAGCTGCTTTCAGCAGGTAACATCATTGTTCCATCCAGACTCTCAGTAATGAAGGTATTTGTTTTTGTATATTTGTTTAACATGGGAAAGTACATACAGGTGAGGTCATACATGGTATAACAAAGGTACAACAGTGTATTATGTGCCTTCAGTGCGGTTACGGTACAATACATGCATGTTCTCATCCAAGTATATACAGACTAAAAACACACGAGGAAAAGTACACCGATCAACCATAACATTAAAACCACCTCCTTGTTTCTACACTCACTGTCCATTTTATCAGCTCCACTTACCATTTAAGAGCACTTTGTAGTTCTACAATTACTGACTGTAGTCCATCTGTTTCTCTGCATGCTTCGTTAGCCCCCTTTCATGCTGTTCTTCAATGGTCAGGACCCCCACAGGACCACTACAGAGCAGGTATTATTTAGGTGGTGGATCATTCTCAGCACTGCAGTGACACTGACATGGTGGTGGTGTGTTAGTGTGTGTTGTGCTGGTATGAGTGGACTGTGTCCACTCACTGTCAACTCTATTAGACACTCCTACCTAGTTGGTCCACCTTGTAGACGTAAAGTCAGAGACGATCGCTCATCTATTGCTGCTGTTTGAGTTGGTCATCTTCTAGACCTTCATCAGTGGTCACAGGACACTGCCCACAGGGCGCTGTTGGCTGGATATTTTTTGGTTGGTTGGTGGACTCTTCCAGGGACTCAGTCCAGCAGTGACAGTGAGGTGTTTAAAAACTCCAGCGCTGATCCACTCATACCAGCACAACACACACTAACACACCACCACCATGTCAGTGTCACTGCAGTGCCGAGAATGATCCACCAGCCAAATAATACCTGCTCTGTAGTGGTCCTGTGGGGGTCCTGACCATTGAAGAACTGCATGAAAGGGGGCTAACAAAGCATGAAGAAATAGATGGACTAGAGTCAGTAATTGTAGAACTACAAAGTGGAGTAAGTAAGTGGAGCTGATAAAATGGACAGTGAGTGTAGAAACAAGGAGGTGTGTAGACTTTAGGGCTTTCATATCAGAGTGTAAGCTTACACAATGTCCCTTGTTAAAAAATAGTGACAAAACTTTTGATCAGCAATATGTTTTTAATTGAGAGCCTTGTGCAGATCTATGTGAGCTTGTGCACACAGTGTGCCTCAGATTACAAAACAGAATACGACAGCTGTATTATGTTATTCATATTCATTTGAACCTGTGTGCATGTGTGTTTGTGTTTATTAATAGGTTTATTAATTCCTGATTTAAAAACAAGGCAATATATTTTAAGGTCCGTATCTCTAGCAGACCTTACCAGTATAAAAACAAGCACACAAATTGAAAGCATATATCAACTCCCCAACCGCTGTTATTCATTCATTTATAGTGAACAAAGGTCCTATGGAGCAAGATTACATATGAACAACAGTTAAACTTCAGACAGACTGGAAAAGAAAAAAACAAAAACAATTGTGTGTGTGTGCGAGTGTGAGAATCTAAGCTTGTGCAACCCCGTTCCCCAATCCAGAGATCAGAGTTGGAAATTGGTGATCACTCTTGTTAACGGCAAATTCGGCAATCAGTACCAGCCTTAAAAAAAGCTCATCAATTTATCTCTGGAATTAAATGTTCCTCACACTATGCTCCTCAAAATTACATTTCCATATAATATCCATCAAATATTTAGTAAATATCCTATACAGTATATATAGGCACTACAGGCACTAGACATATCAGTCTATTAAATTAGCCCAACAATTTGAGTTTAAATCACAGCGGTGCTTTCGGTCAGCCGGGTGTCTACACAGACAGATTGGCTATGTACGATTGTGGTGAAGCCCTGCAATGGATTTGCACCCTGTCCATAATTTTTCTGCCTTGTGCCCAGTGTTTCCTAGTGGAACCTGACTGCGACACCGACCAGTATAAGGCAGTACATGAAAATACACAGATCAGCCATAACATTAAAACCACCTCCTTGTTTCTACACAAAAATCACTGTCCATTTTACCAGCTCCACTTACCATATATGAGCACTTCGTAGTTCTACAATTACTGACTGTCGTCCATCTGTTTTTTTTTTACATACTTTTTTTTAACCTGCTTTCAGCCTGTTCTTCAATGGTCAGGACCCCCACAGAGGAGGTATTATTTAGGTGGTGGATCAATCTCAGCACTGCAGTAACAATGACATGGTGTTTGTGTGTTAGTGTGTGTTGTGCATCAGTGGTCACAGGGCACTGCCCACGGGGCACTTTTGTCTGCATATATTTTAGACTATTCTCAGTCCAGCAGTGACAGTGAGGTGTTTAAAAACTCTATCAGCATTGTTGTGTCTTATCCTTATAACAAAGCATGCAGACAAACAGATGGACTACAGTCAGTAATTGTAAAACTGAAAAGTGCTTCTATATGGTAAGTGGAGCTGATAAAATGGACAGTGAGTGTAGAAACAAGGAGGTGGTTTTAATGTTATGGCTGATCGGTGTGTATATATATTAATGAATAAATAATAGGATGCCACTGTTGCAACAAGTCAGTAGGTAAAATTTCTTTCCTCCTGGATATTCCATGATCAACTGTGTTATTATTGAGAAGTGGAAGCATTTAGGAACCACAGCAACTCGGCCAAAGTACCAAACCATGTATAGTTACAGAATGAGGTCACAGTGCTGAGGCACATAATGCATAAAAGTCACTCCACTGTCCTGCTAGAAACACTTTAGGATGAGCTAGTACAGAGACTGCGAGCCAGGCTCTCTCATTCAACATCAGTGTCTGGGCTCACAATTCTCTTCTGAATGAATGGGCAGAAATTCCCACAGACACAGTCTTGTAGAAGGCCTTTCCAGAGAAGTGGAAGCTGCAAAGAGGGGACCAACTCCATATTAATGCTTATGGACTTTAAATAGGATGTCATAAAAGCTCCTGTATGTGTAATGTGTAGGTGTCCTCATACTTTTGTCCATCTAGCGGTTAAACATCCACTTTTTTGGGAAAGGCTTTCCACAAGATCTTGGCGTGCTATGTAAAATGACTACTGTTCAACCCCTAAGCTGGACCCTAAACCCTTAATTGTTTGCATTGTATTCAGTCACAATTGTAAGTTGTTCTGATAATAAACTTTCTGCTAAATGACGTAAATGTAAATATAGTTTAGTTTAGCGGTTGTGGCGATAACGTGCTGTGGTCGAGCGTCGTATTGTTTCCCTAACTGAAGCCTTTGCTTATCTTAATCCCACAGCCTGGAACACATCTGTCCACAAGTACATCCTGAGAAGTCATTAGAAGGAATTGAATTCCCCTGTAATTCCCCTTATGAGCAAACCTATTGTAATGAAGAAATTGCAGCTGATGGCAGCCTGCAGCTTACGGTGATTAACAATTGTATTGTTTTTCCTGTTGACTTCATACTAATGTAGCCATCTCCAAATCAAAAGACCTGCCAAAAGTATGTAAACATCTGACTAGAAGCGTATTGGACATTGTATCTCAAAACCCTACCTCTTTTCAGAAATTGTAATGTCAGGCACTTATGTTGGACAAAAAGGCAAAAAAGGTGCAACCCAGTGAGGCCACTGATGTTTTCATGGGTCTGGCTTGGTGCAGAGGCAATGGGTCTGTCCGAAAACCTAGTGAGCTGCCTTGCTGCCTACCTAGTAGGGGTGGGCAATATGGCCTTTAGATAATATCATGATATTTTGTATAATATATACAATATATATAAAAACACTTTTTTAAAAAGTTTATTTTGAAAACACCTTTGTTTTGCAGACACTCAGGAAATCTAAGGTGCAAATGTTACTAAATGTACATTAAATTAAGCATCACTTCCAGTAGGGCTGGGCGATATGGCTAAAAAAAACCTCATATCTTGATATGCTTTTGAGAAGTGGTGATATACAATACGATATAATGTAAACTTAAAGTACAATGGCAGGCCAAACACAAAACATTGTAGTTCTGATAAATTCTGACTAATTACAGTGTTTTTTGTATTATTACAGGCTGTATTTGTATTCATATTGACAACATTTATATTAAACAAACCAGCAGAATCTCACAATCACATTTATACTGTCCGTTTTACTTCAAATAAATGAGCATCGAAAAAATCCTGATTAATATTTGATCATGCTTTGCTATCATTGCAAAATGAATATCTGTCAATTATACAGCAACCAATGAAAAGAGAGCTTGAAATTCCGCCCAGAATCTGAATTCGAAGTTCTGATTGGTTTGTTCCGGAGCTCCGGAGTTGTTTTGCCCACAGAGTGAGCAAAACGAATGAATCTTTACCATAGATAAGAGCACAGTTTTCTGATTCGATTCCAATGAATAATTCGTCTGAAAAGAGTCGTTTCTGACTCATGACTCAGTGATTCAGTTTCCACGCTAATACGCGAAAGAAAGCGTTCCGCTTAGCGCATATGTGTTTTAAACATTCTCAGATGTAACCTGTGTATTCTATGTTCGTTCGCTGACACAGTTTGTTGCCACCTTTTGTCGTTACAGTATTTTTGCACGTTTTGTCCGACCTTCTTCTGTGTCCGAAAAACTTCCACACTAGTGATGTAGCTCGGCTTTTAGAGACTAGTTCGTCCTCGGTGCTAACTCCGGTACTACTCTCTGTCCATTTCGTTCACTGTTACGCGCTTGAGAGCGAGTGACGCCTACTACCTAGGCAGCTGTCTAAGTAGAGAGGATTCTAGTAAGACTCGGAACTCATACGGCAAATTACTTAGACGCACTACATAGTCACCGCAGTTTTACCTTACTACACTGACACAGTTAGCCTTGGTACATTCAAACCAACGGGCTAAGGAAGCACAACCCGCCAGCATGCCAGCTATTATCTCCCTATTTATAACGAACACGGTTAAACTGTCACTAATAAGCCCAATTTGCAAATAAATGACCCGTGTATACCTTTACACGAATTAAAAAACTATGAGAATTTATTTACATTTGAAAAGAACTCCACTCGCTGCTCTGCATTTGTCCGCCATATTTGTAATCTTTGGTAAGAAAAGTTGTGCCACACTGAATGCTAGGTTTGCCTTCACCACTAAATAAAGCATCGGATGTTCCTTTGTTATTCAGTAAAATGTTGTATCAACATGTTTCTTCTATTATATTTTAATTAAAAACAACTATTGTGAGATTTATACCCACTTGTCCTGTTTGCATTACACGAGACACCCCCCCCCCCCCCCCCCGTTAAAAAAGTAACTACGTAACGTTTACTCTGAGTACATTTTAAATGAGTTACTTTTTACTTCAGTAGATTTTTAGACTAGTAATTTTACTCGTACTTAAGTAAAAATTCATTACAGTAATAGTACTTTTACTTGAATACAATATTTTAGTACTCTTTCCACCTCTGGCAAGCTGTTGCCAAAACATTTGAAGCATTTCATTTATTTAATACAATTGACTTGGTAACACATATTTTTGGTAAAGTATAAAGTGTAGCTGTTATATATAATTTTTATATAGAGCCTCTAAAAATTCCTGCTGGCAGCATGATGCTCTTGTGAGTAATGTGAGGTGAATGGTAAACATTAATCTGACAAGGATTAATCTAGGAATCAAACCCAGGACCTTCTTGCTGTGAGGTGACATTGCTACCCATCGAGTCACCGGGCCAGCCATCAATGACTAAAGGAAAGGGGCTGAAAATACTGAATTCTGTGTTTTTGCTTGGAAGAAAATTTAGACCTGGGATTTTAGCTCAAATCATTGTAGTCCATTACATATTAATGGAATTATAAAATTATTACCAAACGAGCAGTAAAATGTCTTTATAAAATTATGGCTGCATTAGTGTAGTTAGCACCAGCTGAGATCGTTCATGTGTGAACTGCTGAGAAGAAAACAAAACCGTGGCTTTACCAGAATTCGATCTTCCCTTATAGTCAACAGTAATCTTTGTTCATTGTTTGCTGTGCAAATGAACTTTTGGAGCAGCCACGACCTTCTGCCGAGCACCTCAGTTTAAAAAACACAGCTGCACATAATACAGATCAATTCAGATACCGAAACAGTCGTGCTCAGACGGATCACGGTATGAGAGGCATGACCAGATAGAGGAGGAAGGGTGAATTTGCCCCCGCTTGTCCGCCTCTCTACCTCCCTCTCACAAAACAACAAGTAACTCGTGTTCCAGCCTGCACACTCCGTAACACAGTTAACATATAACATTATAGCAGCGTTTTCTAAAGGCAGTTACCAACAGCAACCCTGTCGAAGACTTTGTGTTCCTTGCGTGTTCAAGTTAGATGAGTTTTAAATAGCTGAAAGCCAGACAGACAGCCGGTTGTGTTAAGAAAGAAAGAGGAACGTGTGCAGAAGCGGCACATCTCAGTTTAACTCCAACTGCAATGTCAGGAATATTACTTTTTTAATAAGGTACCTCATGTTCCCCATTTTGGTGAAAGATTGGGATGGATTATCGTCCCAAAATAGATGAGGTACCATTATTATATAATGACTTTACCACTTACTTTCTTAACTGCTTATTTAATTAGGGTTGGGGGTGGGGAGTCTATCCTAGCTTTCAATGGGCACAAGGCACACAGTAACACCCTGGGGCGCCAGTCCATCGCAGACACACAGACACACACACAGACACACACACACACCCATTCACCTATAAAGCAATTCAGTGTCTCCAATTCACCTCACTTGCATGTTTTTGGACTGTGGGTAGAAACCGGAGCTCCCGGAGGAAACCCACGCAGACACAGGGAGAACATGCAAACTCTGCACAGAAAGGGCCCGGACCGTCCCGCCTGGAGATCAAACCCAGGACCTTCTTGCGGCAGTGCTACCCACCGAGCCACTGTGCCGCCCATAATGACTTTACCATGTAATAAAATGTATACAGAATAGAATGCCTTTATTTGTCATATATACATATTCAGTACAGTAAAATACAATTCTTTTTCCGCGTATCCAAGCTTTTTTTGGAAGCTGGGGTCAGAGCGCAGGGTTAGCCATTGTACGGCACCCGTGGAGCAGACAGGGTTAAGGACCTTGCTCAAGAGCCAAACTCAAGAGTGGTTGCCTGGCAGAGCTGGATTTGAACCCATAATCTTCTGATTGATAGCCCAAAGCTCAATCCACTACGCTACCACTGTCCTAAATTAGACTTATATAAGGTGAGACAAAAACTGGAAAACTGAAGTACATTCAGATTGTTTACATAAGCGGTGTCCAATCGTCATTAGTTGTCTATGGTAGCTATTAAGGGGTGTGTGGAGGGGGATCCGGTGGTCAAACGCATTTGAATGAGCTGGTTTTGCATGCGAATTAATCAGCAGCACCATTTCTCCTGTCACTGATCAGCTATTAGTCTTTTACTTTGAGTTTCCTCATATCTCTAAGCCTAGTGAAGACATCCAATGGGCATGCAAGTAAAAAGTTATTAATAATATTTCTTTAAAAGAATAACAAGCCTGGATTCTACTTGTCTGTACTAAACGTGACTGTGTGTGCATGCAGCTTAGGAGATCCAACCAAAAACCCTGATTTATTCCTGCCAGTAATGAGGTCTGCTCAAACAGCATTTATTTATTTATTAGGATTTTAATGTCATGTTTTACACACTTCAGTTACATATATGACAGAAACGGTAGTTACTCGTTACACAAGATTTATCAGTTCACAAGTTTCATGTCAAACACAGTCATTTTTGTATCCATTTTGTATCTCCAATTCACCTCACTTGCATGTTTTTGGACTGTAGGAGGAAACCGGCGCTCCCGGAGGAAACCCACGCAGACACGGGGAGAACATGCAAACTCCACACAGCATGGACCCAGACCGTTCTACCTGGGAATCAAACCCAGGACCTTCTTGCTGTAAGAAGACAGTGCTACCCACTGTGCCGCCCGCTCAAAACAGCATAAAAAAATAAATAAAAAAGTAAGCAATGTCAACTTGGGCTCTAGCAGCAGTGTGTTTACTATTTAGTACTATGTGGTTTGAGATGCCGCAGCCTATGTCCTATTTTAGGGGACCTGAATCAAAAAGATCCAAGAGATTGGTACATATATGACTTACTTAGATCAGGCATTCAGGTCAAGTATTTCTATGTGATCAGCTCCAGAGGCTGGGAATAGAGTAATGGGATTGGTCAAACATGTACCATTATGCTCTGTTTCAACTGGCAACGAACATGTGTGTTATCAATAAAACAGAATGACCATTGAAACCTTACTGATGCATATGTAACTAAAAAGGAAGTAAAGACCATCTGAGACACTTTGGGGGCGTTTGAATGTCAGCAAAACCACCAACCAGGTGCAAGAGACATACACTGATCAGCCATAACATTAAAACCACCTCCTTGTTTCTACAGTCACTGTCCATTTTATCAGCTCCACTTACCATATAGAAACACTTAGTAGTTCTACAATTACTGACTGAGTCCATCTGTTTCTCTGCATGCTTTGTTAGCCCCTTTCATGCTGTTCTTCAATGGTCAGGACCCCCACAGGACCACCACAGAGCAGGTATTATTTAGGTATTATTTGGGTGGTGGATCATTCTCAGCACTGCAGTGACACTGACATGGTGGTGGTGTGTTAGTGTGTGTTGTGCTGGTATGAGTGGATCGGACACAGCAGCGCTGCTGGAGTTTTTAAATACCGTGTCTGCTCACTGTCCACTCTATTAGACACTCCTACCTAGTTGGTCCACCTTGTAGATGTAAAATCAGAGACGATCGCTCATCTAGTGCTGCTGCTTGAGTTGGTCATCTTCTAGACCGGGGGGAGGGGGGGGGGGGGGGGGGGTCTAGGGGTCGTGGCATTAAGAGATTTTTTTTTACTTCTAAAACTATAGCAATTCATTTTTCACCCACATATTTGATTAGTCTCACTGACCACGCACACACACGCACGTTTAATGTTATTCAGTTCAGTTTGAAAAAAACCTTAAAAATAGGGCTAACAGTGAAGATTAACCGTGTTTAGATAAGACGTGTGTGTCTTTAAGAGAGACGCTCTGTTCACAGTATCGATAAGTGATTCAGGAGTAGATCCATTTTAAGCGCAGCGTAAGTTTCTCTTCTCAGACATCTCTCTGTTTTTACTGTTATTAATGAATGTTGCGGTTGTAAATAAACACCAACTACTACAGGACATTCTGTGTGACTCTCTTACCTTAAAAAGCTCAGCTTAATTAAACTGCTATTACCACAGAGCGATAACTGAGTCAGGCGCAAGTTCGCGGTTGGCACACGAAGGCGGGCGCATGTCCAAAAAGGTTGAAAACCCCTGTTCTAGACCTTCATCAGTGGTCACAGGACACGTCAGTGTCACTGCAGTGCTGAGAATGATCCATCACCCAAATAATGCCTACTCTGTAGTGGTCCTGAAAGGTCCTGACCATTGAAGAACAGCATGGAAGGGGGCTAACAAAGCATGCAGAGAAACAGATGGACTACATTCAACTACAAAGTGCTTCTATATGGTAAGTGGAGTTGATAACATGGACATGGACAAACAAGGAGGTGGGTTTAATGTTATGGCTGAACGGTGTATACGGTGGTTTGTACCTTTACTCTCAAATCAAATGTCTGTTGGAAATTTAAAAGCATTAATCAAACAGTGAACAATGACTTCTTTGTGAGTTCTCATTACTCGCCTTAAGCTATCCCAGCTTCCTGCCATTGTTAAATTAATCACATCTTTTGTATTAGCAATATTGCTTCTCCTACTTAATTTCCGAACTGCTTGGTTGTTATTCAAAAGTACAAGTACAAATCACACTAGCACATTTTCAGCACTTTTGATTGACTAACGCTACAAAATTGTCATTTCTTGAAATGGACGAACTGGAGTCAAGCTAAGACTCAAATGGCCATTTAGTCTGTAGAGTAATCATACATAATGCAGATACAGCAAAGCCTGTGACAATAGTTGCATAATTAAATGTGTTGTTTCCTTTGTTCTTTACATACTTCTATAAGACTGAGGTTTTAGCCCTGTCAGTCACCAAAACAACATTTAAAAACAGACCAGGTGCCAGAAACGTTTGTTTGACACTGGTGTTTTAGATTAATAATTAAACTGTCTCCGATTGGAAACTCCACCAGTTGGACCCTGCTATAAAAATGCAAAGTTAAACGGACTTATTTACATTTAGGCAAATAAAGCCATGCCAGCCAACGCACACCTAGGAGAGACCAGAAACCAGTGTTCAGTTACAAATCGTCTACAAAATGGGTGCAAAACAAATACACCAACACTTGGCCTAACTGGAAACTTGAGCTTTGGAATGGGAGTGAACAACCTCAGCATGGCCTTCATTCTTTGGCCTGCTCTGTTATCATCAGGGTTTTCAAGATGAGACAGATTCGTCTGAAATTAGAGCGAGCTTTCCCGAACTGCACAGTAAAATGAAGGCTGGGTTGTGAATATGGTTACTGAATGGCCAACTTGACATCTGGAAAATTCTTGAGGTCACAAAAGGAACCACACACACACACACAAACTATTATCCACAGGGCATTGCTGCTGGTCTACACCGATCCAAAAGATGACCAACCCAAACAGCAGTAATAGATGAGCGATCGTCTCTGACTTTACATCTATAAGGTGGACCAACTAGGTAGGATTGTCTAATAGAGTGGACAGTGAGTGGACACAGTATTTAAAAATTCCAGCAGCGCTGATGTGTCTGATCCACTCATACCAGCACAACACACACTAACACACCACCACCATGTCAGTGTCACTGCAGTGCTGAGAATCATCCACCACCTAAACAATACCTGCTCTGTGGTGGTCCTGACCATTGAAGAACAGGGTGAAAGCAGGCTAAAAAGGTATGTAGAGAAATAGATGGACTATAGTCAGTAACTGTAGAACTACAATGTGCTTCTATATGGTAAGTATTACACACTTTGGTCACATTCAAGACCAAACAGGTTATTACTGGTTACACAAGATTCATCAGTTCACAAGTTTAATGTAAAACAGAAAGACCTTGGCCTGGGACCAACACTGAGAGTGAAACTCCCAATTGCTTGGCTGTATTGGACATCTCCATATTTGAGATCAGATGGTAAAACTCTTCTGTTCTGTGTGGGTGTGTGGTTTGAATTCCCTAGTATCCTCGTATTTATTTACTTTAACCAAAAATTGCTTGCTATTTCAGTATTGGCAGTATCTGCTTTGTCTGGAAGTTGTCAGAACCTAAGCATGGCCTTGTAAAATAACAGGTTTGACAGGAGAGAAAGGCGAGCCAGATCCAGAGTGATGCGGCCCGCGTGATGCAGGCAGTCAGAGGACGGACTTCATGCCATCTGAGTGAAAGTGGGCAAGCAGTGAAGAGGTGGTAAATCAAAATTCACATGATCCGTGAAGGTGGGAGTGCTTCACGACATCTCTCTGGTGACACACAGTGTAGGCCTCAGCTTCGTGACAAGGACTCACTTTAACATTTGGACATGCTAAAAGGAGCGTTTCTTAAATGCCGAGTCTCTTAGTGACCCTAAAGCTGTGAGTACAAACCACAGAACAAAATGCACTTTTTTTTTTATTACTTCCATCACTGTATCAGTCAATTAAGGGCTAAAATTGTTACTTGTCCTCAATTAGTCATTAAAGTAAGGGCTTCTCTCCCCATACCTAAGCAATTTCAGACTTTAGCTTGGTGTGGGGAGCTTTTTAATCCCACTGTCTATCAAGAAAACTTGCGTTAAAACAGTAAAAACACATTTGAGCAGAATTTAAGGCTGTGTCCCAATACTCATTTTTTTCAATTTATTTATTAATTTTCTCCCTTTTTCTCCCCATTTATCAATTTTGTCAATTTGTCTTCCACTGCTGTGAACCCATGATTGTGTTTGAGGAGGGTATATTGCTGCTCACGCCTCCTCCGACACATGCACAGCCCTAGCGGACCCCTTCTTTTTGGCCGTGCATTCTGCACAGGTGCCTCTATCCACTTATCAGGGTCCTTGCACAGTGTTTGAAGACCCCACCCACTTAGTCCGGTCATCCCGCCCTAGCAGACACGGTGGCCAATTAGTGTCTGCTGCAGGCACTGCCAATTGTGCCCGCTAGATGGCGCCCAGCCGACCGGTAGCAGAGCTGAGATTCAAACCGGGGTGTTCAGAATCCCCGGGAACTCCTCCAACAGTCCACACACGAGGAGAAGATGCAAACTCTACGAAGAAAGAACCCGGACTACTCCATCTGGGAATCGAACCCAGGACCTTCATGCTGTGAGGCGACAGCGCTACACACCGAGATTCAAACCGGGGTGTTCAGAATCCCCCGGAACTCCTCCAACAGTCCACACACGAGGAGAAGATGCAAACTCTACGAAGAAAGAACCCGGACTACTCGATCTGGGAATCGAAACCAGGACCTTCATGCTGTGAGGCGACAGCGCTACACACACAGCCACCGTGCACCATGTTTTAAGGCCCATAGCCATAAGACTGGTGGCACTGATGAGACAAGATCCTGAAATTAGAGACTGTTCTTCCACCCAAGTATCTTAGTGATTTTGAAATCAACCTGGTGTTTTAGAGAGCTGAGATTCAAACCGGGGTGTTCAGAATCTCGGCGCTGGTGTGCTAGCGGAACATCCTGCTGCTTTTTAGAGAGCTGAGATTCAAACCGGGGTGTTCAGAATCTCGGCGCTGGTGTGCTACCGGAACATCCTGCTGCTTTTTAGAGAGCTGAGATTCAAACCGGGGTGTTCAGAATCTCGGCGCTGGTGTGCTAGCGGAACATCCTGCTGCTTTATAGAGAGCTGAGATTCAAACCGGGGTGTTCAGAATCTCGGCGCTGGTGTGCTAGCGGAACATCCTGCTGCTTTATAGAGAGCTGAGATTCAAACCGGGGTATTCAGAATCTCGATGCTGGTGTGCTAGCAGAACATCCTGCTGCTTTATTGAGAGCTGAGATTCAAACCGGGGTGTTCAGAATCTCTGCGCTGGTGTGCTAGCGGAACATCCTGCTGCTTTTTAGAGAGCTGAGATTCAAACCGAGGTATTCAGAATCTCGGCGCTGGTGTGCTAGCGGAACATCCTGCTGCTTTTTAGAGAGCTGAGATTCAAACCGGGGTGTTCAGAATCTCGGCGCTGGTGTGCTACCGGAACATCCTGCTGCTTTTTAGAGAGCTGAGATTCAAACCGGGGTGTTCAGAATCTCGGCGCTGGTGTGCTAGCGGAACATCCTGCTGCTTTATAGAGAGCTGAGATTCAAACCGGGGTGTTCAGAATCTCGGCGCTGGTGTGCTAGCGGAACATCCTGCTGCTTTATAGAGAGCTGAGATTCAAACCGGGGTATTCAGAATCTCGATGCTGGTGTGCTAGCAGAACATCCTGCTGCTTTATTGAGAGCTGAGATTCAAACCGGGGTGTTCAGAATCTCTGCGCTGGTGTGCTAGCGGAACATCCTGCTGCTTTTTAGAGAGCTGAGATTCAAACCGAGGTATTCAGAATCTCGGCGCTGGTGTGCTAGCGGAACATCCTGCTGCTTTATAGAGAGCTGAGATTCAAACCTGGGTGTTCAGAATCTCGATGCTGGTGTGCTAGCGGAACATGCTGCTGCTTTATAGAGAGCTGAGATTCAAACCGAGGTATTCAGAATCTCGGCGCTGGTGTGCTAGCGGAACATCCTGCTGCTTTATAGAGAGCTGAGATTCAAACCGAGGTATTCAGAATCTCGATGCTGGTGTGCTAGCGGAACATCCTGCTGCTTTATAGAGAGCTGAGATTCAAACCTGGGTGTTCAGAATCTCGGCGCTGGTGTGCTAGCGGAATATCCTGCTGCTTTTTAGAGAGCTGAGATTCAAACCGGGGTGTTCAGAATCTCGGCGCTGGTGTGCTAGCGGAACATCCTGCTGCTTTTTAGAGAGCTGAGATTCAAACCGAGGTATTCAGAATCTCGATGCTGGTGTGCTAGCGGAACATCCTGCTGCTTTATAGAGAGCTGAGATTCAAACCGAGGTATTCAGAATCTCGATGCTGGTGTGCTAGCGGAACATCCTGCTGCTTTATAGAGAGCTGAGATTCAAACCTGGGTGTTCAGAATCTCGGCGCTGGTGTGCTAGCGGAATATCCTGCTGCTTTTTAGAGAGCTGAGATTCAAACCTGGGTGTTCAGAATCTCGGCGCTGGTGTGCTAGCAGAACATCCTGCTGCTTTTTAGAGAGCTGAGATTCAAACCTGGGTGTTCAGAATCTCGGCGCTGGTGTGCTAGCGGAACATCCTGCTGCTTTATTGAGAGCTGAGATTCAAACCTGGGTGTTCAGAATCTCGATGCTGGTGTGCTAGCGGAACATCCTGCTGGCTTTATAGAGAGCTGAGATTCAAACCGGGGTGTGCTAACGGAACATCCTGCTGGCTTTATAGAGAGCCGAGATTCAAACCGGGGTATTCAGAATCTCGGCGCTGGTGTGCTAGCGGAACATCCCACTGTGCCACCTGGGCGCCTACAATACTCATTTTTAAATAAAAAAAGAAAGTATCGGCTACAATCGGCAGAGGCCGAACCTGACCCCCCCCGTCTGTATGAAGAATTTTTAATGAAAAATTACCCCCCCACACCCCCGCCTATTATGACAGCAAACTGGCTGGTCGCCACAATATATTAGGGATTTGCCACAGAGGATCATTCTGGTCCATAACACACATGATGCCATTCCTAAACCAACCCTCTGATTTCTATCCAGGCATGAGACCAGCCCTGCGAGGGCACTGACAAGTGGACCCCCACCCTCAGACATAGCCGACTAGCCGTCAGCATGGGTAAGATTCAAACCCCGGCTCTCGGCAATATTGGGCAGGTGTATTTTACCGCTGTGTTGCTCAAATGCCCTGTGTGCTAATACTCATACTAAGCATGAAATAATATGTTTGAATATTAACAATACCAGCTGTAAACTCGTCTTGTCACATTTCCAAATTCCTTCCTGTTGCATCGTCAACCTCTGCCTGCCTCATACATAACATTCCTGCTGGCTGAGAAGGATGGAAGACTAGCACACACCCTTTGAATAAAGCCTTTAAGTTAAAGCCTTTTCACCTGTCAACGCCAGACACCAACATACAGCTGAAACATTATTAGAGAAGTGCAATAGCAAATTTGTGGTGGTGCATTGACAAGAAAGTAGGAGTCACTGGCACAATGGCTTTGAGGGTAGCACTGTCGCCTCACAGCAAGAAGGTCCTGGGTTCGATTCCCAGGTTAAGAGGTCTGGGTCCTTTCTGTGTGGAGTTTGCATGTTCTCCCAGTGTCTGAGTGGGTTTCTTCGGGAGCTCCGGTTTCCTCCTACAGTCCAAAGAAGTGCAAGTGAGATACAAAATTGTCTGTGACTGTGTTTGATATTAAAAACTAGAATTGATGAATCTTGTGTAACCAGTAACCTGTCCTGTCATGAATGTAACCAACGTGTGTAAAACTGATCACTGGCCATAACATTAAAGCCACCTCCTTGTTTCTACACTCACTGTCCATGTTATCAGCTCCACTTACTATATAGGAGCACTTTGTAGTCCTACAATTACTGACTGTAGTCCATCTGTTTCTCTGCATGCTCTGTTAACCCCCTTTTACCTTGTTATTCAATGGTCAGGACTCTCCCAGGACCACTATAGAGTAGGTATTATTTAGGTGGTGGATCATTCTCAGCACTGCAGTGACACTGACATGGTGGTGGTGTGTTAGTGTGTGTTGTGCAAATATGAGGGGATCAGACACGGCAATGCTGTTGGAGTTTTTAAACACCTCACTGTTACTGCTGGACTGAGAATAGTCCACCAACCAAAAATATCCAGCCAACAGCGCCCTGTGACCACTGATGAAGTTCTAGAGGATGACCAACTCAAACAGCAGCAATAGATGAGCGATCGTCTCTGACTTTACATCTACAAGGTGGACCAACTAGGTAGGAGTGTCTAATAGAGTGCACATGGTATTTTAAAACTCCAGCAGCATTGCTGTGTCTGATCCACTCATCCCAGCACAACACACACTAACACACCACCACCATGTCACTGTCACTGCAGTGCTGAAAATGATCCACCACCCAAACAATACCTATTTTGTGGTGGTCCTGACCATTGAAGAACAGCATGAAAGGGGGCTAACAAATCATGCAGAGAAACAGATGGACTACAGTCAGTAATTGTAGAACTACAAAGTGCTTCTATATGGTAAGTGGAGCTGATAAAATGGACAGTGAGTGTAAAACAAGAAAGTGGTTTTATATGGTGTTATGGCTGATCAGTGTATATTTAATAACAGATTATCTGTAAGATCTTAACTGTGGGCGTTTACCATAACCTTACAATCCTAACTTGTTTATGTGGTTTCAGGCAGAAAATGACTAATTAGGCAGGCATCTTAAGGGGTAACTACAATCTCTGGTAGTGAGGTTGTAGCTGTGCTCCCTTTTAAACAATCTAGATTGTAAAACATTTATTAACCAAAGGATTTAAATAAAAGGTTCTTTTTTTCCATCCAGTGCAAATGACTGGTTGATTGTTTGTTGTATATGTTCAGTCACTCGAATGCTATCACGCTGCTTGCCATTTGAAAATAAAAACAAAAAAAAGGACTGTTTCAGCACTGACTGACCCCAGACCCTTTATTTAATCCTGTCAATCATTTATCAAGTTGAATTGAACTCTGTGTGAACTCAGGCGTTTTCCAAAGTGCATGAGGAGACAACAAGAGAATGTAAATGGCTTTGTTGAAACATGACTGCGAAAGGTCTAGGCTTTTAAAAGCCATCTCAGGTTGTAGTCCTAATTCTGAGTATTCATCAAGGTAAACATTGTAATGAGTAATGTGCAACTTTAGCTTCCCTACTCCTAGATTGTGACAGGTGTCATCACAGGTTGTATTCACAGACACATGACCTATCCAATTGATCAAGAAACAACATTATCAGGTGGAATGTGTGATATTCTTGAGGAAAGCCTGATAAAGGGAACCTTTTTGATGATTTACGTTCAACGTGGCCAAAAGTCTGTAGACACCTGACCATGAGCTTGTTGGTTTGTTTGTTTGTTTATTAGGATTTGAACATCATGTTTTACATTCATGACAGAAACGGTAGTTACTCGTTAGGCAATGGGGTGGTCGGGTCCTAAGATATGGAGTTCAAATCCTGTGCTGTGTTATCAACTAACTGGGCGTGTACACACGATTAGCTATGTCTGGGGAAAAGAGGCATGGATTAGGGCTGAACAGACTTGCGACTGAGAGGTGCACCTGTCAGTGCACTTTCAGTGCTGGTCCTAAGCCCTGATAAAATAGAGTAGGTTGAGTCAGAAAGGGCATCTAGCATAAATCAGGCATGTCAAGAATGTCCTGCTGTAGCAACCCCTAAAAAATACAGGAGCAGCCTGCACCCAGGTGGTGCAGCAAGATATTCCCCTAGCACACCAGTGCCGAGATTCTGAACACCCCGGTTAGAGTCTCGGCTCTGCTGGGTGCCATCTAGCGGGCAATTGGCAGTGCCTGCAGCAGACACAAAGTTGGCCACCATGTCTTCTGGGTTGGGGAAATGACTGAACCAAGTGGGTGGGGTCTACAAACGTTGTGCAAGGACCCTGGTTAGCAAATAGAGGTATCTGTGCAGAAGCACGGGCGTAAAGAAGGGGTCCACTAGGGCTGCGCACGCATCGGAGCAAATATACCCTCCTCAAACGCAATCAGAGATTCACAGTAGAGGAAGACATATTAACTACACTAAATTGGGAGAAAAAGGGAGAAAATGCATAAATAAATAGAAACAAAAATACACTGGTTCAGTGTTTCCTCTAGAATTTTTTTTTTAGCAGCGGTGGCAGGCACCCTCAACCCCCCACACACCCACGGCCCCCACGTGACGTCATCTGTGGGCGTGTCACAGTGTAGAGGCTGTGAAACCGCTATTGCGCTGTTCTTTCATATTTTAAAAGTTCATCTGATTAAATTTTGATATTTTCAAAGCGATGAACTGTGTGATATGAGGCGGTAAAAGTGCTCTAGACAGAACGTACACTGCTTAACGTAAAAAATAAAGCTTAACGTGACTTATTGTACTAAAACAATGGCCGATGAATTTGGGCAGCACAGAGTACAGAGCGCTTATAACCAGTAATAACGGAGAGAAATTTAGTGTCCCTGTTTGGTACTTTTTGTACTCCAAGTTACGCTTTTTTTACGTAAAGCTTTTTCGATTCTCCCGAGAAGCCGAATTTCAAAACCCCGAGCTGCAGCATCACCACACAAGCACCAAGCTTTTGGACTGGATTTAATGGTTATTTCACGCAGATGGATGTTCGTGTCGTGGAACTTTTGTGATGTTTTATCGCTCAAGTCGAGCGCTGAGCAAATAGACTATTTGAGCCGAGGGTCGCGGTGAGAGCGAAGCGCAAAACGATTCTCACGTGATGCACTACAGAAAACAACAACTGAGACAAACACGTCTTCTTATCACCGATAGTTATTCGATGCTTTTGCATAAAAATGTGTAACAACAGCTCAAATGCTCACACAATCTACACACTCCGCATTACTCCACATCACTACTCTTTACTTTCTTTAAGCAACGCCCACCGTTGATGATGCGTGTTTGGTTTCCAAAAACTGGTGGAAACGCTGGTTGTAAGACTGACCGCCTGTGAGTACTTTGGGACGGGGGTAATTGCGGTTTCATGTCATTATATAAATTCTGATGGAGCGGCGGCAATAATTAAGCAGCAGCGGCCCGCCACCGCAAAGTACATGTAGCGGAAACACTGCTGGTTGACAATATCTATACCTGAAAAAGCTAAACTCTATATTTAAAAAAAGTGTGTCTACATACTTTTGGCTAAATATATGCTTTTTATGTTCATAGCACAAAATCTGAAAACAGGATGCATCTGGATCCATGTACTCAGTGTATAAAAATAGATTAAAAAAGTGGTTGACTATTTGTTACCCCTCACTGTATGGTCCAAGGTTATCCAATGATCACGTCATCTTGTTTTTGCCAGTGCGAAATGCACAACGACCTAAGCTCACTTAAAGCAGATCCTTGGTATAAGGTGGATCAGAGATTGTTACCTAGGAGCACATCATGGCACAAAAACCTTCACATGTACACAAGGGTGGATCCAAAATAAAGTGCCAAGTGTAAAAACAACTTCAGAAAGTAGTAGTTGTAAACCTGTTCGTGTTAGAGTTATTTTAAATCCCGTCTATGCACTTGTTCTGTAACATAACACCAACGAGCACGAGATTGCAAGGCTTTGTTTATAAGCTTATGGTGTTTTAAATGCAGTCTCCAAGAGCGCAAACATGCGAGTGGTCTATTTTCGGCCTCCCACGTTCTAGTCCTTCCTGCCACAGCGCTCATTTTTTAAACTCTCGCTATTTTACGCCTTTGCTCAGGCAGAAAACAAGTCACTTTTTAAACCTCATTTCAAATGTGAGCTTCCCGAATGGCAAAGAAAACGCTCAATCAGACTGCAAGATCAAGTTTTTAGGTTTTACATTTTCTTCCAATTCCCTATTAAAATTATCCACTTGCACCATCCCTACACTGGCTAAGGAAGGACAGAACCCAGCAACCGCTCCCTACGACTGATATAAAGTAGCTGGTCGCTTCTTCACACCAGCCAGCAACGTTTTATGAATAGAATAGAATGCATTTATTTGTCATATATACATATACAGACGTACAGTATAATTAAATTCTTATTCTGCATATCCCAGCTTGTTTGGAAGCTGGGGTCAGAGCGCAGGGTCAGGCATCATATGGCGCCCCTGGAGGTGACAGTGGCTGCAACTCTCAACCTTTCAGTGAATAGCCCAAAGCTCTACCCAGTAGAGCTTTACCCACCATCAACTCCACATAGAAGCACTTTGTAGTTCTACAATTACTGACTGTAGTCCATATGTTTCTCTACATTCTTTTTTTTAGCCTGCTTTCACCCTGTTCTTCAATGGTCAGGACCACCACAGGAGCCCCACAGAGCAGGTATTATTTAGGTGGTGGATCATTCTCAGCACTGCAGTGACACTGACATGGTGGTGGTGTGTTAGTGTGTGTTGTGCTGGTATGAGTTTTTAAATACCGTGTCCACTCACTGTCCACTCTATTAGACACGCCTACCTGGTTGGTAGACCTTTATCAGCGTACACAGGACACTGCCCATGGTGCGCTGATGGCTCGATATTTTTGGTTGGTGGAATATTCTCAGTAGGGATGCACCGATCCGATATTAAGATCGGATATCGGTCCCGATATTACCAAAATGAGATGGATCGGATATCGGATAATCAGGCCGATCCATGGGTCCGATACGTTCCCTTTAGTTCGTTTGCGACGCATGCTAAGCCCATACAGGACGCGCTGCTGACGTATGGCGTATAACACAAACAAGAGTCAGCTGCATGGAGGTATTTCACGCTTGCTATGCTAACAAGTTCGATGGCAACATGTTTATTACTCATGTTTAGCTGCTATATTTTATTTTGAATTACTGTTTGCACTAAATATTTACGGATAAGTTTATTTGAAAAAGTTATTTAAGCTACTACTGTTTTTCTCATTGTCAGCAGCCACATTTTGGGTGTGTTCGAAAACCTAAGGAGCTGCCTTGCTGTCTTACTGTCTACATAAGCGGCTGCCACAGTAGAGAGGATTCTAATAAGTCATCAACTTATAAGTCAGGTTATTCGAACGCGCTACTTACACAGCGATTCCATCGGGTTTAGCATTTAGCATCTTGCCATTAAAAACAATGAACTGAGGTAGCACAGCGCTAACGCTAACGTCAATATAACATTTCCCTTCATGTACCGATAACGGTTACATTTCCTGACAAGCTCGAACTTGCAAATAAAAACACTCTGTACAAGTTTATACAAGTTAAAAATCAGTAATATTTTATTTACGTTTGATAATAACTCCATTCGTTTCTCCGCCCCGTCAGCCATGTTTATTTTTCTGTAAGAAAAGCGCACCCGACCCGCAATGAATGCTGGGATTGCTTTGGTCACCAAGGCAGCGTTGGATGCTCACTCGTTGAGTGAAAATAACACTGAAATATTAAGATGCCTGTTTATTATTTTATTGACAAATAAATAGCAGTTCAGTACATTTATATCTGTGTTAATTATATTTTGTTTTGCAAACTTAGTAATGTTTAAGTCAATCCTGATGCCTTAAGTCTTTCCCACATAATAAAGTATACGGTTTATTAATTCAACAATGGTATCGGATCGGTATCGGGTATCGGCCGATATGCAAAGTCTATGTATCGGATCGGTATCGGAACTAAAAAAGTTGGATTGGTGCATCCCTAATTCTCAGTCCAGTAGTGACAGTAAGGTGTTTAAAAACTCCAGCAGCATTGCTGTGTCTGATCCACTCATACCAGCACAACACACTAACACACCACCACCATGTCAGAGTCACTGCAGTGCTGAGAATGATCCACCACCTAAATAATACCTGCTCTGTGGTGGTCCTGGGAGGGACCTGACCATTAAAGAACAGCATGAAAGGGGCTAACAAAGCATGCAGAGAAACAGATGGACTGCAGTCAGTAATTGTAGACAGACAGACAGACAGACAGATAGATACTTCATTGATCCCGAAGGAAATCGTAGAACTACAAAGAGCTCCTATATGGTAAATGGAGCTGATAAAATGGACAGTGAGTGTAGAAACAAGGAGGTGGTTTTAATGTTATGGCTGATCAGTGTATGTAAACTTTTGACCTCCTTTAAAGTATGACTCCTGCCTCATTTAAACTGTCATGTTCGGGCACTGAAGCAGAACGTGTGAAAGCACATGCAGTCAGATGGAAAGAGAGGGAAAAAAAACAACGAGCGGACATTGTGTTCATAAAAAAAAAATCTCACGCATCCTCAGAGAGAGGAAAGGAGGTCATTTCACACTCCTGACCTTCTGGACCTAAGAATGACCTTTAGTTGAGGTACTGGAAACTGATAAAACCCTGACCCTTGTGTCAGAGATAATATCGCATTAGGTGAAAGACAGGAAAGGCACTTTCGACTATAGTGTGTTCACAATCCCCCGATGGCCTGCTTACTGGAGGAGAACATTTGTGTACCCTCATGTGTGTGTGTGTGTGTGTGTGTGTGTGTGTGTGTGTGTGTGTGTGTGTGTGTGTGTGTGTGTGTTAAAAACCAACAGGAAATGGCCATGCACCATTTTAATGAAATTGCAGCCAATCCTGGGGAACAAAAGACAGGAAGAGCTTTGCAAAAATAACTGAATAACTTTGTGTAAGTTTAAACATGAACACTCACCAAGCACTTTATTAGGTACACCTAATATCAAGCATGTAGAATCATTGGTTGATTTAGAAGCTACACCTACCACACAGATGAATTGTTGCTCTGTACACTTTTCACCCCGCTGAACTAATTACCTCAAAGGGACCTCCAAAGGACCCTAACTGGCCAGATGTTATTTGGGTGCTGGACAGTTCTCAGCACTTCAATGACACTAACATGTTAATAACATGGTTGTTATTATACAGTTATACATGTGTAATTGTATCAGGTGTAGCAACGTTTCAGGTAAAATAATGTTGCAACCAAAAATATGAAGCCATAAGCATCTGTGATCAGAAAGTGTCCATTGATAATAGTCTACAGCAACTTTTTTTAAGCGACCCACATTTGTCCATGACCCAGGCAACACAAACAATACATCTTACTCCATCTGGTCTCAGTGTGATTTACAAGATGTAACATAAAGCCTCCACAAGGGGCGTTCACATACAAGTTTATTAATTATTATTACTTTTCTCTGCGACCCATTTTTTTTGGCTCTCGACCCTTAGGTTGAAAACCCTGGACTAGAAGAAGATTACCAAACATTGCTCACAGAAAAAAAATGGCGTGCTTCCAACTGGACACCTACAATGAATGCTACTAGGGTGTGTGTTCCTAATGAAGAGGTTTTAATTTCATGTTTAAAAATCTCAACAACACCCAGGTGGCACAGCAAGATATCCCGCTAGCACAGCAGCGCCGAGATTCTAAACTCCTCGGTTTGAAACTCGGTGTTGCCACCGGTCGGCTGGGCACCATCTAGCAGGCATAATTGGCAGTGCTTGCAGCAGACACTAATTGGCCACCGTCTCTGCTAGGGCGGGATGTGGTTGGGGTCTTCAAACGCTGTGTAAGGACCCTGGTAAACAGATAGAGGGCCTGCTAGGACTGCGCATGTGTCGGAGGAGGCGTGAGCCCCCCGGAGGAGGAATCCCCAGCAGAGGAAGACAAATTGACTATGCTAAATCGGGGAGAAAATGGGAGATACCAGATAGGTATACCTAATAAAATGCTCAGTTTATGTACATGATTATTCATCTTGTATTAACACTAGAGAGCGACAAAGCTACAGGCAGTTTTCAGATCCTACATGAAGCCTTAATTCAATTTTACATGCTGGGCAATAATGACAAAGTTTAGCAACAAATCCCAGTAACTGGCTCTAGCAGATCCCATGCACCAATTATATGGTTTGAGAGTCAAATGTCATCATTTTACAGATTCATTTATATAAATATACTACAGTGCCAAACAACTGCTACACCAGTCTAATGCAAGCATAAGACTCCACGAGCTTGCAGAAATATTCTGTAGGCAATGAACAACATACTTTATGCAGAACACTCCACAATTCTGGTGTATCCTGAGGTTTGGGATTTCTGTGTTCCACAATCACCTATCAGAGACATTTGTAGATATACCAGGGGTCCCATGGAATAGCAGCTAAACAAACCCCATACCATTATGGAGCCACCAACAGCCATTGGACACCGGCAGATTTTCTGGAGCATACAACAGCTTGTTTAGTAGCTCTGCTATGAGTGCAGGTCAAATACTACACGTCTTTGCTGAAGCCTTGCTCAAAGAAGCCAGGATTTGAACCCACAACCTTCCAATTGATAGCCAACCACTGAGCTACAGGATGACATAACTGAGCTTGGCCTTTGATATAATACTAAAACTGCATCTTTATTATTATCATCCATCTCTGCTGGATTTTACTCCTGGTGCTATTCCAAACACAATGAAACCTGTGACCGTCTAGTCAGAGCAAAATGTAAATACAGGCTATTACGTGATTACGTTTAAACATTGTAACATTTCTCCAGACGCGCTCATTCAGAACTGTGATTGAACTTGTCGTGATATATCACGTGTCAAACTGAAGGCCCGCGGGCCAAATCTGACCCGCCACGTCATTTTATGACACGAGAGCCTAAAAGACATATGATTGTCTTAAAATACACTGTAAATCGTACATAAACTACATCTCCCACAATGCATGCTGATTTTGTGACCCGCAAAGTGACCGCATCCCGCCACTAGATGGCAGTGTTGCCACATCAGCGTTTAACTGAGGCCGTTTTCCAACAAGTGACGTTGAGAAATATTTACAAATAATCCCACAATGTACAAGCGGAGAAAATCGAAGCAGAATGAAGATAATTTAATGAAAGATGGGAAAGTGAATACAAGTTTGTGCTTATGAGGCCGTGTCTGTGGTAAAGGAGTACAATATAAATGTAGATATACATTATACATATACGGCATAAATTTGGCATTTTGACACCAAACACAGAATTTAGCCTCCAAGAAAAACAACAAATTGTCCAAGAATTAAAAGGCAGACTGCAATCACAGCAGGATACGTTACAATCGGCCCTTTGAGGGTCACCATAATGCAGATGTGGCCCTCGATGAAAATGAGTTTGACATCCCTGTGATATATGAACTTTAAAGGCATCAGTGAGCCAATCAAACACCAAGATGTGTTCAATGTAGCCATAAAACAGTAACTGTTAGTTAAAATGTTAAGCCATTATATGTTTGTTTATATTTACTCTGGAAAGTGTGTTAGCTTATTTGCACTTGAAAACCAACACAACACAAGTGTCCACTCTTTGCGTTCTTTACATTCCATTCTGTGAGGCTAAATATAATTGAAAGTGGTGGGTGAACGCCTTAAACCATGATATTTTACAGGCTTAAGGTTAAGACTGGGGCTTAAAGGTGTAAGCTTGAGGCTAAGAGTTCGGCTAAGCTTAAAGCCCCCACCGGCTCAGGGCTAAAGCTCATCCCTGACCTCAAGTAATCTCTCCGATCCTACACGTCTCTGAATGGTACAGTGTGCTTTGTTTTCATCGGACAGCTCGACAGATACAGAGTGCAACATGAAACGCAGGCCTGTGTTTAGATGGGTCACCTGCTGTGCTGTGTGTTGCCAGCTGTTACTTAAGGCTGTGGGTTCTGTGACAACCTGTGATTTTCTCCAAACAGTAATAGCTGTGCGGGGCTTTAAGATTAACGACGCTCTGAAGATCAGCGCCGAGGTGGACAAACTGTAAAAGGGTTTGGTTTCTAATTGTGTCTGCATGATCTCGTGTGCATGGATTGTAAACAAAAGAACCACATCAGTGGCTTGGATTACTATGTTTTTTTAAACACCTTTTGTTCAACAGGTGCTGGACTAGAATACATATTTGCAGGATGACGGAACAAAAAGCCATCTTAACAATAAGTGAGTCTAAGTGAAGTGTAGTATAGGTAAACGTCCAGAACACAACACACTCCCAAAACATCACACTGGCTTTAATAAAGCATGAATGTGGCCACAGCGGCCTGGCTGGGTGATCCCACAAACACTACTGGCCGTGTTTTAGGGAAGAAAAGGTTAGACAGGGCATTGTCCCGCTTCTATATGTAACTAGTCCGGATGGCTGCGCGAGTGGGGGTGGAGTCTGTATGTGATATTGCTCTGTGTGAAAACTAGGGATGTAACGATACACTCTACCCACGATGCGAAACGATTCACAATACTTTGTTTTTTAAACAAAATGAAATTGAAGACCAATGATGACAGTTTCCTTTTATTATTTCTCTATAAAATAAAATACTGTATTTGTGCTTATCTTTTATTTATCTAAATAATGAATTCCCTTTTATTTCTGAGGTAGGTACAAACTATGCAAAACAATGCTGCACATTTCCTTTTGTGTGTGAAAAAAAATGAAAATTTAAAACAAAAAACATTATATAAATAAACGATTAATAAAAATTTAAAAGTATCCTCACATAAATAAATTTGGCTGTAAAATCCCGTACCTGGCAACCCAGCAAGTGCCGTCAACCAGGCGAGGTGAATAGCGCCAGTGCCCTCTGCTGTCTAAAGTGAATATCGATTCATCTTAAAGGAACTACCGATTCGAACAGTGGTCAAGTGTATGAACTTGACTCTTGCAGGTGAAAAATGCAGTACGTGCCGGAGGGGGCGTATGTCAGTTGAGAGGCGTCCTCAGTCAGCGGTAAAGGGTCGATTCAGTATAGAGGTCGCAACCAGGGTAATCGGACACGACTAAAGGGGGGGGGGGGGGGTTGGGGTCCATGACATTAAGAACATTTTCCTGTGAAATGAGTAAAACCCTAATCATTACACACGACGTCTACACATGAATTCGATTTGTAATTGTTCTTTGTGAAATACGAGGGAACTAGGTTACATTTATAGCACTAGGAAATACTGATGACGTTTCAAAACATGTCTCCATTGTGTTCACTATGTGCGGCTTTAAAAATCTGCTTAGATAAGCCTGCTGACTGACTGTAGGAATGAAGTTCTTGGGAAAAAAAAAAGCTTATTGTTTAGGTGTAATTCACACCAGGTGTATTACACCATGCAATTGTGGTGGTCTTCTACTGATAAGTTTAAAATATTTTGTCTGGTTTTATATGACACAATGTGAGAAATCTTCTGTACTCGGTATAAAGATATTTTTGATAAGCCTGCGACATCATGTCGTCAATCACAAAAGCACATCTGCACAACAGTGGCAACGTTCCGAGAGATAAAATGATTTAAAAGGCTGAAGCGTTCATGGCTAAGACAAGAGGCGAGTATGAAATGCTCATTCTTTAAAGAGAACATGAGGTAGAAAGGATAGCTTTTCACACATACACGGACCAGGCATAACATTATGACCACTGACAGGTGAAGATTATCTCTTCATCATGGCACCTGTTAGTGGGTGGGATATATTAGGCAGCAAGTGAACATTTTATCCTCAAAGTTGATGTGTTAGAAGCAGGAAAAATGGACGAGTGTGAGGATTTGAGTGAGTTTGACAAGGGCCAAATTGTGATGGCTAGACGACTGGGTCAGAGCATCTCCAAAACTGCAGCTCTTGTGGGGTGTTCCCGGTCTGCAGTGGTCAGTATCTATGAAAAGTGGTCAAAGGAAGGAACAGTGGTAAACCGGCGACAGGGTCATGGGCGGCCAAGGCTCAGTGATGCACGCCGGGGGGGCGAAGACTCACGCATGTGGTCCAATCCAACAGACGAGCTACTGTAGCTCAAATTGCTGAAGAAGTTAATGCTGGTTCTGATAGAAAGGTGTGAGAATACACATACATCACTGGGGACCAACACAATATTAGGAAAGTGGTCATAATGTTATGCCTAATCGGTGTATATTTGCATCTTTGGTTTTTGCATTGAGAATGTAAGAATGGGCAGGTTCCTGTGTGTCTTGGTACTAAGAATGAAACGCTCGATAATCTGATCATTCAAAAAACAGAACAAAGTCACAGTGTTCCATACAATAGCACTGTATCATTCTTTGTCATCCTCCTGATGGTAGATTTATGATGAGCCTTGTCGCAGAGGTCACACTGTAAGAAGATGTAAGATATAAATCCAACATTTCTGACACTGTTTTTGGTCACAGCAGCACTAAATCAGCTGTAGGTAAAACAAAGCCTCATGTATTTAACCTACAATATCCTACTGACTGATAAGGTACACTGTACAGCCAAGGGTATGTGGACACCTGACCACAAACGTGTTAGCCATCCTGTTTCAAAATTACAAGCATGTGCCTGTGAGAATGTGTGCCCATTCAGTCAAAAGACCATTTGTAAGGTCAGACACTGAAGCTGGACAAAAAGGCCTGGTTCGCAATCTACGTACCAATTTGTTGCAAAGGTGTTCAGTTGGTGTTGAGGTTGGTGCCCTGAGCTGGCCACAGAGTTCTTTTATACCAGGTGTGTCAAACTAACATCTGAATTATGGTGACCCTCAAAGGACTGATTGTAATGTATCCTGTTGTGATTGCAGTCTGCCTTTTAAGTCTTGGACAATTTGTTGTTTTTCTTGGAGGCTAAAATCTGTGTTTGGTGTCAAAAAGCCAAATTTATACTGTATATTTATCATGTATATCTACATTTATATTGTACTCCTTAACCACAGACACGGCCTCATAACACAAGAGTAGGGCTGGGTGATCTAGCAAAAAAAAAAAATCTCGATTATTTTAAAATTATACCCGATTGTCGATTACGATTTCGATTTTTTTTGTTCTTGTATAATGCAATTAAAATAAGACTTAAATTTCTTTTTTTGCATTGGAATTAAAGGCTGCAGAAGTGCAAAAATAGTAACAGCACCACCTATTATTATCCTTTTAAGGGACTCAAACTTTATAATTAACAATAATTAAAACAAAATAGATCTAAATTATCTATATCCTTATCTATCTATATCTAAGAATAGCTCACAAACAACTTTTATTTTAAATAATGTTCAGCATAACCTCCTTACATTAGGAAAAAAAACTACAAAAAGTTCTTTACAGGTTTCTTAAAAGGAACATGAGCCTGTACTGTGCTGTTTCCACCACTGAGTGAGTCTGTATCAGTATCTTCCTTGGGGGGGCATCAAGTGATCACTCAGCTCAGCTTTGATTTTGTCCTCTTGTGATTTGGGGGGTGGATACAACATTTTAAACATTTAAGGATGTGTAATGTGTCATTTTAGTCCCATAAAACTTTCAAACTGTTTTAACCACTATTATGTGTCGTAGAATGATTCGATTCTATTGAACGGCCCTTTAAGCCAAAATAAAGGAACCGATTCGCGCATTTGGGAGTCGTTACATACATACGGCTCTTTAAAAGAAACCGAGACAAAAGATCCGACTCCCTATCGCAGAATTCACTGCAGCAGTTTCCCAGACGCGATTTTTTACTCAGTAACGGATGTGATTTAAAATGTAGCGAATTACAATTCTTAGTACAAAACATACTTAAGTAAAAGTAAAATTACAGGCTGTAAAATCTACTTTAAAAAGTACAAGTACACAAAAAAACGACTCAATTACAGTAACGCGAGTAAATGTCATTCGTTACTTTCCAGCCAATCCTGATCGCACTCATCGGCTCCGTATTTTGATTCAGTTCAGCGGTGTTTGATTCAGTGAATGTTAATTAAACTCTTCTGTTTGTGTCTCGTTTTGCCGATCTAACCGTTACCGTGTATAATCCTTGTTGTCTTCCGTTTACTGTTTTGGTTTTGGCTGGTTTTGGCTGGTTTTTTATATTAAACTTTCCCTGATTTATATTCCGCGGGCGTCTGGTCAGTTTCTGCTTCGTGACATGTTGGTATTTTAATTAAAATATAAAGTATGTAAACGATCGCGATTGTCACATTCTAACATCGGGTGAAAACGTTCATGCGAATTAACCGAATTAATCGTGAAAATCGCCCAGCCCTACACAAGAGACGTACCGGTTTTTCTTCTTGAAGCACAAACTTGTATTCACTTATACAAGTGAATTCTTTGTAAATATTTCTCAACATCACTTGTTGGAAAACCGCCTGTGGAAGATGCAGTTTATGTACGATTTTAAAGTGTATTTTAGGCCATACATACATCTCTCAAGCTCTTACAGGCCACATAAAATGACATGGCAGGCCAAATTTGGCCCGCTAGTTTTATACCAAACTCATCAAACTCGGATGAAAAAGAAGCATGCTGTTTCTTTTCTATATTCGATTTTACACACCTGTTTGGAATGGGTGTGGCTGAAACACCTAAACTTGATGATTAAAATGGGTAGTCACATACTATACAAGGAACAAGGAAACAAATGTTTTAATCGAGAAAAATATTTACACTGCATTTGTTTTTGTAGATCCGTCACACGTTTTTTTTTTTTACATTTAAACAAGCACGGATGCCTGTGCAGTTGGAATGCCTGACATTCTATATGACTCGACTTGGAGCATTTGGGATGCAAGCCAAAGCATGACCAATCCAGCAATGGGGACTGGGGCAAGGGGGACTGGGGCAAAGTATGTATGCATGAAGGATTGAGAGTAATTACTGCATTAGTCATGCTTAAGCTTGAACTGACACCTATACAACACTATTTGGTGAGGTTTTCTGTACATGGATACCCTGCACTGGGAACTTATGCTGACCAAAATGTCAATTGGTAGGGTACCATTCGAGTACCTTATTTAGCACTCAAAATATTGGTTATACACTCCTGTTTTGAGACAGAAGTGCAGATATGTTACCTAACAAATAGTAGGGAAAGCCCATTAACATTTAGGACACGCTTGTATCCAAAGCAACTTATACATTGGTAGGGCTAAAACCAACAACCATCTGATTACTAGGCCAGAATGTGAGTGATGTAGGGAACATCTGTGTTGTTTTTAACACATCTTGTTGTGATTCCAGTTGGTAAAAATACCACCAGGCATACACACCTCATACATGTGTCATACGTCTTTTTTTAAACTATTTTGGTCAAATTGGACATTTGTTAGTGTGAACAATATATACAAACCAGGACTAAAAAGTGCCAAACTTAAGGTCCAAACACCTCGTCAAAAAATTTATGCAATGATCATTTAAATGCCTGTTAGCTTTACATCAATTGCATTATACTATAAGACAACCTTTATCGTACTCATACACGGGTGTATAAGGCAATAGTTTTGGTGATGTCACTCTCTTAGCCGTTTGAGACTGTGTGCTGCATGTCACAACTCCACATTTGCCAGATCTAAACTAGTAACAAGAGTGAAGTCAATCTGTCTGTATTTACACCCAGACCTGAAAGTAACATCTTCTGACAGCAATAAGAGAGACAGAGTGCAAATGACATAATGGTATTTTTATACATGTAGCAGTAAATAACTGCTGTAAGCCATCCATTTATTCGCTTCACCAACATCAAACTGATGTACACCAATCAGCCATAACATTAAAACCACCTCCTTGTTTCTACCCTCACTGTCCATAGAAGCACTTTGTAGTTCTACAATTACTGACTGTAGTCCATCTATTTCTCTGCATGCCTTGTTACCCCCATTTCATGCTGTTCTTCAATGGTCAGGACTCTCCCAGGACCACTACAGAGTAGGTATTATTTGGGTGGTGGGTCCGAGAATAGTCCACCAACCAAAAATATCCAGCCGACAGCGGCCCGTGGGCAGCGTCCTGTGACCACTGATGAAGGTCTAGAAGATGACCAACTCAAACAGCAGCAATAGATGAGCGATCGTCTGAGACTTTACATCTACAAGATGGACCAACTACGTAGGAGTGTCTAATAGAGTGGACAGTGCGTGGACACGGTATTTAAAAACTCCAGCAGTGCTGCTGTGTCTGATCTACTCATACCAGCACAACACACACTAACACACCACCACCATGTCAGTGTCAGAATGATCCACCACTTAAATAATACCTGCTCTGTGGTGGTCCTGTGGTGGGTGGACCATTAAAGAACAGGGTGAAAGCAGGCTAAAAAGGTATGTACAGAAACAGATGGACTACAGTCAGTAATTGTAGAACTACAAAGTGCTCCTATATGGTAAGTGGAGCTTATAAAATGGACAGTGAGTGTAGAAACAAGGAGGTGGTTTTAATGTTATGGCTGATCGGTGTATCGTATAATGTGCAAACCAAGCAAACCATCCAGAAAATTGATGTTTCTTTTGGGAGTTTTATAGTGGTTAGAATGAAACTCTGGCTCAGACATGTTGGAGAATATAAATTAGTTACCGTTTGCAGATTTAATTTGTTTACCTGTACTTTATAAGGCATGTTTTTTTGTTTTTTTTTACCTTTTTGTGGGTAAGTGACCTATTTTATGGTCTGAAACCTTGCTTTTGATGACTTTTTGCTTCCGGCTATATTTTAGTGTGGTTTTCAAAAGAACATATGCACATATAAATAGTGAGCTGTTAGTACTGTTCATGTGAATAATACCCTTATGAGGAGTGCCACATAAAAATAGCCTAAGACAAATGATAAAAAGGCATTATTTTTAAATAATTTGTAAGATGGATGTATCTGTCTAGAACTCTAGAAATGTGTATCTTAGGGGGGCCATGTGGGGTTGTAAACTGCTGTCCTAAGGTTACAGTGTTCCATGCAGTTCCAACTCTGTAATTATTTATTGTTTTGAATATAGTAAAACTCTCTCCTCCCTGGGTGAATGAAAAAACAATTTGCATTTTTTAACTGTCTGGTGCTAATAACCAGAATACAGTAAGCTTAAACTGTTTAATACGTTTGACGTTTATTGTTGAGTTATATTTACTTAAATTGGAAACTTCCTGGATAATACTCTGACTGGCATTTTTTTTTTTTTTTTTTCTTTTTTTTTTTTTTTTTTTTTTTTAATAATTTAGCGCATCCAATTTTCATCCCATCAGTCAATCTCTCATTATACCGGTCCCTGCTCCTGATTGGGGGCTGACGAGGCCGTTCCACGCCTCCTCCGATACGTGCACAGCTAATCGACCGTCTTATCACCCACACTTGACAAGTGGAGCGCGTCAGAGTACTGTGCACGGAGGATCACACACTCCGCCGCACCCCCTCCCGTCTCCATGCAGGCGCCCCCAACCAGCCAGCAGAGGGCGCCACCGCCCCATTCCTGAGAGAGTATCCCCTCCGGTCTAAAGTCCCGCCACCCCACCTGAACAACAGGCCAATTTGTTGTTCATATAGCCGCCCAGCCTTTCGACGCTCTTTCGACATCCAGCTCTGGTTGCAGCGCGTGTCTTTTACCGCTGCGCCACCTGAGCGGCCGACTGGCATTTCTAACATTTACATTTTCAGCATTTATCCAAAGCGACTTACAGTACTGGGACAGTATATTGTCTAAGCAATTGAGGGTTAAGGGCCTTGCTTAAGGGCCCAACAGTTTGCAACCTGGCAGTGGTGGGGTTTTAACCAGCGACCTTTTGATTACTAGTCCAGGACCTTCACCGCTAGGCTACAACTGCCCCTAACAATGTTCAAGGTCTTTAAAATGCTCTTTTGGTGCAATGAAATGCTTTGGTTTAATCATGTTGTAACCCAACTTTAGGTCATACAGATACAGACTAGTGGTAGGTTTTAAGGTCAACAGTATTATGAAGGGGTTGAATAAATCACAGATATGAGATATGCCAATTTGTAACAACTTATTCTGCTATTCTAAAATACAACATCTGGCTGATAAATACTTATACAGCTTGACAATCGTTTTAAAGATGTAGGAATCCTTATTTTCTTAGCAGGGTTACATTTTTCTGATTGACACAGTATATATTGGTAACAGCATTTAATTATTTATTAAATATTTGCTCCTTCTAAATTCAAAAGTAACAAGTTGGGATTACATAATTCACAATCTATGTGTGGTCAAGCTAAGTGTGAAAACATCACTGCTGACACTAAAGCCAGCCTACCGTTCATCTAGATTGTCAATCACAAAATGCTTATGAACAGATTTCTAGTCCTAGATCTAGATCGATATTAATGTAAGCAACTACCTGTACGTTAACCGATATGAAGACAGTTGGACAAATGCAGCATTCTTTTTATTGTAACCTGTATATGAAGATTAAAATTCATAACATAGGTCACATCTTGTAAGCTTGGGTATCATTCTGAATTGTACAGAATCAGCTAAACTAGAGTACAAATGTTCAACTCTCACAACAGATCAGATTTCTATGTTAATGTATCATTAAAAACACAAGACAAAGATGTAGCATCTATCCATAGTTAGAAAAAGCTTTAGCAATGCAAAATATTGAGCGTCCTGTTTGTCAATACTGACTTGTGATTGCACACGTTCGTTTGTTTGTTTATTAGGATTTTGACGTCATGTTTTACACTTTGGTTACATTCATGACAGGAACGGTAGTTACTCATTACACAAGATTTATCGGTTCACAAGGTTATATCGAACACAGTCTTTTACAATTTAGTGTCTCCATTTCACCTCACTTGCATGTCTTTGGAGTGTGGGAGGAAACCGGAGCACCCGGAGGAAACATGCAAACTCCACACACAAAGGACCCGGGCCTACCACCTGGGGATCGAACCCAGGACCTTCTTGCTGTGAGGCGACAGTGCTACCCACTTAGCCACCGGATTGCACAGATGAGAGTATCCCACTTGAAAATACTGTTTTCCCACTATAAAGTTGAGTGTTCCATACAGCTGACATTTATTCCATACGATATTAGAGTAAATAACTGTCTCTTGGTTGTTTGGAAGTTTTGTTTGTTTAGATATAGCCTATTACCTATTGTTTAGTGCATGACATTCAGGTCACAGTGTACCAAACAGTGCAAATAAAACAACAAGTTTTATACTAATTATCAATTTACTGATAATGACTATTGTGTGGAGTCTCTTTGTATTTGATTAGTTTTGAATCAAGAGTAGAAAATGTTACACAATTAAATGCAGAACTGTGTGAATGTATTGAACACTGTGGCCATATGTTACTCTTCAAAAACCATGTGTGAAACGTGAGAATGGGAGACTCGGTCCCAAATTGAATGATTTTTATTTACCAGGGAACTAGATAGGCTGGATAAAACTTTACTCCAAAGTCAATGTAAGGGCGCTTGAGTAGGGACTATAAAGCCGTTTGGGATTCGCCGAGTCAAAAGTAGCCACTTATTGTAGTTAAAGACAAGTTATTAAGTAAAGCAATTTTCCAAACAAGTTTAAACCCCTAATTTGCGTGTTATAAAGTTGGTTAATATTAACCACTTCGGCGTGGCGGAACAGAAAAGTAGGAGTAACTTTTTTTGCCACAAACTTACCCACTGTTCCTGCTCTCAGTCCCGTGCAGTGCGTGTGCTGCTCTCGCTGCTCTCGCTGCTCTTCTCCTCTCAACTTCGCGCACTACTTTATCACATTCACTCACCGTGCTGTAAGAGTAATGAACGAACAGCGTGGCTGTACCGGGTTTTCTTCACTAAATGAATTCTTCTTGTTTTCTGGCTCACTCTTCTTTTTCCTCTGCCCGTGTTCACCACTCACTCCGCGGACTAGAAAGAATCAACTTCCGCAACCGAGTGGCTGCGTCATGCGGTTTGGCGTACAACACGAGCGCCTGCACCTGGTCCGATCGAGCTCGCGCCGCACTGACCTTGTTCCTGCATTACACTGCAATGTAAATCCCCTTTAGACCAGTACTTGTTTTTTACCACATTTCATCCAAAAATACAAACAAATCTTTACCAGGGTGTCTCCACCACGCAATCTGATTCATTACAAAAGTTTGTGATTTGTAGTAAGAGCACAGCTATTTCACTATACTGTACAGTGCTACCTTGAAACTCGACCTCAATCGGTTCTAAGAGTGGCATTGAGTTTAAAAGACGTTGAGTTTCAAGGTATTTTTTCCCATAAGGATGTATGGTAAACCTGTTAATGCGTCCCATGGTCCCCTGAGATTGCATATATTTTAGGCTTATGTAAGATAATGTTTTTTTTTTTAATGCATTTTCTAACTTTTCTTTTTAGCGCGTCCAATCGCCCGATTGCATCATGCTTCCTCTCCACCAATGCCGATCCCTGCTCTGATTGAGGAGAACGGAGCTAACCCACGCCCCCTCCGACACGTGGGCAGCATGCTGTATGCATCTTATCACATACACTTTGACGAGTGCAGTGCAGCTCAGCGTTGTGTACGGAGAGACACACCCTGAGAGCACTCCAGCAGCAGAGGTCGTAATTGCACCAGTCATGAGAGAGAGACCCCATCCGGCTTAGTCCCGCCCATATCTGAACAACAGGCCAATCGTTGTTCATGTGGCTGCTCAGCCTTAGCCGGCAGGCAGAGCTGAGATTCGATACAATGTATTCGAGATCTCAGCTCTGGTTCCGGTGTGTGTTTTTACCGCTGCGCCACCTGAGCGGCCATGGGGATGTTTTTGACACTAATATAAATAACACAAATATAATATAGAAGCACTGAAAAACAGTGGTACCTTGTAACTCAACGTCCCTCATCGAGAAATTTGTACCCTTAAACTCAATGTTTCCCTTAAACTTAACGTGTGTGAGCGGTGCGGTAAAACGTCATGCAAACATGAGAAACTTGTGTTACAGTCAGGGTTCTGAGAAATTGTAAAAATCAGCTTTTCAGAGTCTAAAACACTTATAATTTACAAAAAAATAATGTAACTTAATGTATTAAAAGAACGACATAGAAACACTAAACCTCTCAATTATTACTGCTTATATGTTCTCTCCACTAATTAAGAAGCATAAGAAAACAATAAAGAAGTTAAGATAAAGTGCAGGTTTTATTGTATTTTTGATTGATTAAAATTTTTTTTTTTTTTTATCGTAGTTCAGTGTTTTTATATTATAGTTGTTTTTTTAGTGTATAAGTGTCAAAAACAACCCCCTTTTTTTACATTAGTCTAAAATATATGCAGTTCCACGGGAACACATTAACAGGCTTAAAAAAAATACCTTAAAACTTAACACCTTTTAAACTCAATGCCACTCCCAGAACCAACTGACGTTGAGTTTCAAGGTACCACTGTACAATTATAAAATCATTAAAAATACATCAAAACCTGCACTTTACCTATACTTCATGCTTCTTAATTGTGGAAATGCTTGATCTTGGAATACCGTATTCCGTTCAGTAAAAGCGCATTCACACGAGAAGCACTGGCTGTGCTGTTATTTTCTATGCAGGGTGACGGTGCACTTAAAGCTTAACGTGACTTATTGTACTAAAATGAGCAAGTAATTATATTAGTGAAGAGAACTTATGAGGTTTAGTGTTCCTATGTCGTTCTTTTAATACATTAAGTCACATCAAGCTTTTTTTTAACGATAAGCATTTTAGATTCTCTTGAATAAAAGCTGATTTTTACAATTTCTCAGCACCTCAAGCTATAACACAAGTTTAGAAGTGAAACAAGAGAAAAATCCAGCTAAACACAGATACATGTGGAGCTTTCAGAGTGAATTTGATGGTTATTCTACACAAATGCAGCTTTGTCTCGTATGTGCACTTCAATAGCATTTTACCACACCACTCATGCCAAGCACTGAACAAAGCAGCTGTGGTGCATTTTTAATTCTTTTCATTTAAATCATCTAGTTGTTGGTACTGCTATTGTTCACAGTTACCGTGGTGTAATTGCTCTGTGTCGGGTGCAAAATGGCATCACAACCTCACCTTTAGCGAACTTCTACACTCACAAGTACCTTTGTGCAATTGGAACAGCATGAACAGTTCAGGATTTGGGTGTGTACCGTATCATTACTCTACTGTACCATACCATAAAAAGGGGACTTAGGTCATCACAGAAAAAAGTAACATTGTTAGGGAGCACACTTGCTGTGGACAAGGCAACCAGTGACATGAGTCTTGTTTGAAACCTCTTTCCACAGCACCCTTATTCTCTTTGACTATACAATGAACACAAGAGTACATATAAAATATAAACATTAATAACTTTGTAGTAAATGAAGTGTAGCATATTTTTTGTTTTAGATTAATAATATGTTTATGCCACATGTGATTTTTTTATTTTTGCATATTTGTTTCATCAAATTGCTCTGGGTGCTCATACAGTGTAATTTAAAACAAAAAGAACACAAGAAAACTGGCAACATACTGTAAGTGAGTACACCCCACAGTGAACATGTCCAAATTGTGCCCAAAGTGTCAATATTTTGTGTGACCACCATTATTATCCAGCACTGCCTTAACCCTCCTGGGCATGGAATTCACCAGAGCTGCACAGGTTGCTACTGGAATCCTCTTCCACTCCTCCATAATGACATCACGGAGCTGGTGGATGTTAGACACCTTGAACTCCTCCACCTTCCACTTGAGGATGCGCCACAGGTGCTCAGTTGGGTTTAGTCCATCACCTTTACCTTCAGCTTCCTCAGCAAGGCAGCTGCCATCTTGGAGGTTGTGTTTGGAGTCGTTATCCTGTTGGAAAACTGCTCCTGTCAGATGTGACGGGTCTGGAGTAATTGCAACGACAAGAAATCACTACAGACTTTATTGAAGACTAGAGCGGATAACAACTCTATTATTATTTAATTGTTTATTTATCTATTTATTACCAGTTATGACTTTTAGATCATTTAATTCTGTGTTCGTATGCTCTGTGTAAATCGTGTATTTACAGTGTATCACAAAAGTGAGTACACCCCTCACATTTCTGCAAATATTTCATTATATCTTTTCATGGGACAACACTATAGACATGAAACTTGGATATAACTTAGAGTAGTCAGTGTACAGCTTGTATAGCAGTGTAGATTTACTGTCTTCTGAAAATAACTCAACACACAGCCATTAATGTCTAAATGGCTGGCAACATAAGTGAGTACACCCCACAGTGAACATGTCCAAATTGTGCCCAGATGTGTCGTTGTCCCTCCCTGGTGTCATGTGTCAAGGTCCCAGGTGTGAATGGGGAGCAGGGCAGTTAAATTTGGTGTTTTGGGTACAATTCTCTCATACTGGCCACTGGATATTCAACATGGCACCTCATGGCAAAGAACCCTCTGAGGATGTGAGAAATAGAATTGTTGCTCTCCACAAAGATGGCCTGGGCTATAAGAAGATTGCTAACACCCTGAAACTGAGCTACAGCATGGTGGCCAAGGTCATACAGCGGTTTTCCAGGACAGGTTCCACTCGGAACAGGCTTCGCCAGGGTCGACCAAAGAAGTTGAGTCCACGTGTTCGGCGTCATATCCAGAGGTTGGCTTTAAAAAATAGACACATGCGCCCAGGTGGCGCAGCGGGATATTCCGCTGACGCACCAGCACCGAGTTTCTGAACCTCCCGGTTCGAGGCTCGGTGTTGCCACCGGTCGGCTGGGCGCCATCTGGCGGGCATAATTGGCAGTGCCTGCAGGGTGGGGGACCGGACTATATGTGGGTGGGTCTTCATGCGCTGTGTAAGGACCCTGATTTGCAGAAGAGACGCCCGTGCAGAATGCACGGACGAGAAGAGGAGGGCTGTACGCGTGTAAAGAAGGCGTGGGGCAGCGGCGTGCTCTCCTTGGATGCAGGTCTGGTGTGCCTGTTAGCAGCGGAAGACAGATTGGAAGCGCTAAAAATTGGGAGAAAAATTGGGGAGAAAATTCGGAGAAAAATAATAATAAAAAAAAAAAAATAATAAAAAAAAATAATAATAGACACATGAGTGCTGCCAGCATTGCTGCAGAGGTTGAAGACGTGGGAGGTCAGCCTGTCAGTGCTCAGACCATACACCGCACACTGCATCAACTCGGTCTGCATGGTCGTCATCCCAGAAGGAAGCTGACGCACAAGAAAGCCCGCAAACAGTTTGCTGAAAACAAGCAGTCCAAGAACATGGATTACTGGAATGCCCTGTGGTCTGACGAGACCAAGATAAACTTGTTTGGCTCAGATGGTGTCCAGCATGTGTGGCGGCGCCCTGGTGAGAAGTACCAAGACAACTGTATCTTGCCTACAGTCAAGCATGGTGGTGGTAGCATCATGGTCTTGGGCTGCATGAGTGTTGCTGGCACTGGGGAGCTGCAGTTCATTGAGGGAAACATGAATTCCAACATGTACTGTGACATTCTGAAACAGAGCATGATCCCCTCCCTTCGAAAACTGGGCCTCATGGCAGTTTTCCAACAGGATAACGACCCCAAACACAACCTCCAAGATGACAACTGCCTTGCTGAGGAAGCTGAAGGTAAAGGTGATGGACTAAACCCAATTGAGCACCTGTGGCGCATCCTCAAGTGGAAGGTGGAGGAGTTCAAGGTGTCTAACATCCACCAGCTCCGTGATGTCATCATGGAGGAGTGGAAGAGGATTCCAGTAGCAACCTGTGCAGCTCTGGTGAACTCCATGCCCAGGAGGGTTAAGGCAGTGCTGGATAATAATGGTGGTCACACAAAATATTGACACTTTGGGCACAATTTGGACATGTTCACTGTGGGGTGTACTCACTTATGTTGCCAGCCATTTAGACATTAATGGCTGTGTGTTGAGTTATTTTCAGAAGACAGTAAATCTACACTGCTATACAAGTTGTACACTGACTACTCTAAGTTATATCCAAGTTTCATGTCTATAGTGCTGTCCCATGAAAAGATATAATGAAATATTTGCAGAAATGTGAGGGGTGTACTCACTTTTGTGATACACTGTATTTAAAGTATCCTCCAGGCCACCCAAGAAGGATGGGCCCTGCTGAGTCTGGTTCCTCTCAAGGTTTCTTCCTGTAATTTTCAGGGAGTTTTTCCTTGCCACAGTCGCCCTCGGCTTGCTCAACAGGGGTTTTTGTATCTGTTGGTCCTGGATTTTGTAAAGTTGCTTTGAGACAATGTATATTGTAAAAAGCGCTATATAAATAAAGTTGACTTGACTTGACTATGAGGCCCAGTTTTCGAAGGGAGGGGATCATGCTCTGTTTCAGAATGTCACAGTACATGTTGGAATTCATGTTTCCCTCAATGAACTGCAGCTCCCCAGTGCCAGCAACACTCATGCAGCCCAAGACCATGATGCTACCACCACCATGCTTGACTGTAGGCAAGATACAGTTGTCTTGGTACTTCTCACCAGGGCGCCGCCACACATGCTGGACACCATCTGAGCCAAACAAGTTTATCTTGGTCTCGTCAGACCACAGGGCATTCCAGTAATCCATGTTCTTGGACTGCTTGTCTTCAGCAAACTGTTTGCTGGCTTTCTTGTGCGTCAGCTTCCTTCTGGGATGACGACCATGCAGACCGAGTTGATGCAGTGTGCGGCGTATGGTCTGAGCACTGACAGGCTGACCTCCCACGTCTTCAACCTCTGCAGCAATGCTGGCAGCACTCATGTGTCTATTTTTTAAAGCCAACCTCTGGATATGACGCCGAACACGTGGACTCAACTTCTTTGGACGACCCTGGCGAAGCCTGTTCCAAGTGGAACCTGTCCTGGAAAACCGCTGTATGACCTTGGCCACCATGCTGTAGCTCAGTTTCAGGGTGTTAGCAATCTTCTTATAGCTCAGGCCATCTTTGTGGAGAGCAACAATTCTATTTCTCACATTCTCAGAGAGTTCTTTGCCATGAGGTGCCATGTTGAATATCCAGTGGCCAGTAGGAGAGAATTGTACCCAAAACACCAAATTTAACAGCCCTGCTCCCCATTTACACCTGGGACCTTGACACATGACACCAGGGAGGGACAACGACACATTTGGGCACAATTTGGACATGTTCACTGTGGGGTGTACTCACTTATGTTGCCAGCTATTTAGACATTAATGGCTGTGTGTTGAGTTATTTTCAGAAGACAGTAAATCTACACTGCTATACAAGCTGTACACTGACTACTCTAAGTTATATCCAAGTTTCATGTCTATAGTGTTGTCCCATGAAAAGATATAATGAAATATTTGCAGAAATGTGAGGGGTGTACTCACTTTTGTGATACACTGTAAGTGGAGCTGATAAAATGGACAGTGAGTGTAGAAACAAGGAGTTGGTTTTAATGTTATGACTGATTGGTGTATATTATGTGGTTTGGTGTGCATTTTTGTTGCAGCCATTGTAGCAGGACGGATAAGTAACAGATGTATAGTAAGGTCCAAAAGTCTTAGACCACTTGTAAAAATGCTCTAACTTTGCTTTATTTCATGTAATAATTTACAATTTATGTGAATCCTTAAAAATGTAGATGAGGTGCATGCAGTGTCCAACTCTTATTTAGCCAAATTAGTCAAAGATGGCAAAAAATGGCAAAGATATCAATCACTTCAACCTCATGAACAAAACTTAGCACATAACAGTGTGGAAAACAGTGTGCCTTCTCTATTTTTTGAGAACATGAGGTAATAGAAAAATGTTTTAAGTAATACATTTATACTAATAATTAATTATTTAGAAAAAGGTTATGCAACAAATATATTACCTATAGGAAAATAATTGTCTCTCTAACCTTAGAAACTTGCTGTGCAACAACAACTTTAGCAGCAGCAACTGCAACAAAACCTTTTTGATTTGGTGATAATACATCTTATCTTACTCTCATTGTGGTTTGGTGGAGTACCAAAGCTTTAGAAATAGCTTTGTCATGCCTTCCAGACTGATTTAGCTGAATAAATGTCAAGTCAAAGTCAAAGTTGCTTCATTGTCAATACTGCAATATGTATAGGACATACAGAGGATTGAAATTATGTTACTCTCTGACCCATGGTGCATCACTAAACATTAATTAAAACAATAAACCTAGAATAAGGAGAATATAAAAATAGATAAACACACTAAAGCGCAAATATATATACACTGACATACAAGAAGTATGAAAAATATAGCACTAAAATATAACAATTGAAAAATAGAGATCCCAAAACCTAGACATTTAAAGTGACAATGCAGATTTAGAAGTCTTTGTGTCAAACCAGTGCAATTACAACGGCAGTGAAAATGAGATGATTTATAAATAGTTTAAAGTGATGAGCAGACTAAAGAAGCTGTGTAGTGGGTGGGTGGAATCATCTGCCATGCAGAGGGCTTTATGGGTGAGGCGGGTGTCGTGTAGCCCGTGAAGGGTGAGGAAAGAGGTGCCAATGATCTTCTCAGCTGCTCTCACGATGCGTTGGAGAGTGTTACTTTGGAGACTTTCCATTACTGGTACGGTCCCGTTTCAAATGGAATTGGGGCGGCATGGTGGCTCGGGGGGTAGCACTGTGACCCAAGGGTTCGATACCCAGGTGGGGCGGTAAGCGTCCTTTCCGTGTGGAGTTTGCATGTTCTTCCCGTGTATGGGCGGGTTTCTTTCAGGAGCTCTGGTGTCCTCCCACAGTCCAAAAACATGTAAGTGAAGTTAATTGGAGATACAAAATTGTTCATGACCGTGCTTGACATAAAACTTGTGAACTAATGAAACTTGTGTACTAATGAAACTTGTGTAATGAGTAACTACTGTTTCTGTCATGAATGTAACCAAAGTGTAACACATGACATTAAAATCCTAATAAATAAATAATAAATAAATCAAATGGAATTGTCTAGTTTTATAGAACAATGTCCAGTCGAACTGAACCTAGTTGATAATTAAATTGGGTTAAATTGTTGACTGAGTAAAGCTGCTCATATTGTGTAACTTTCTGAGCGACACTGACGACCCCGGTCATGCGGTGTACTTAAAAAAAAGACCCGCCTTCTTTTTTTCTGAGTGGCTGATAGTTCGAACACGCCAGAGCGCTACGGCTCTGGAACACGCATGATCTCGCTCCTCGTTCAAAATCTTAGCCAATCCAGGAGCATTTACGTAAAACAGGTGGGATAAAAACACATCACGGTCAATGTGTTCTTTCCGCATTGGAGCTGAAATTCCCGCCCTTCGTTAAGCTCATTGGGTCGTTCAGCGGCACACAGCGTTTCTATTGGCTTAGAAAGACAGTCTTACAGTCAAGTTTTTTTTTTTTAAACATGACACTGGTTTGTTTTGGTGAGTGACTTCGGCAGAGGACAAGTGTGAGAGCATTAACGTGTAACGTTTTGTAATTCTTATTAAACCCTTCAGTTTTTGGTCATAGTCTATTTTTATTATTTTGAATTAAATAATTTGTAGAGAAATCTCACTGAGGTCCTACTACCGATAGAGTGGTCTTAATACCACATGGTGTTATGACAGTTATTTACAGATCATAATACGATCTGATCAATGTTTTATTGATAACTTAAAGATTTGTTAGACCTTGATTGTTAAATATTATAACATGATCATATCAGGATAATATACTGGACCCACAAAAAGAACATTCATTACCAGTTTAAAAGGTAAGATACAGAGCTCATCAAACCATCATGTTTAAATCAAGAGTTTACATACACTATTAAGGGACATCTCTGTCATTTTTAATAATTTCTGCAATAGTTCACTATTGTTCTTATCTGGAAGATTAAAGGGTTTAATATACATGTATATACTGAAGATGTGTATATACCTCCATGTTTCTACACTCACTGTCCATTTTATCAGCTCCACTTACCATATAGAAGCACTTTGTAGTTCTACAATTACTGACTGTAGTCCATCTGTTTCTCTGCATGCTTTGTTAGCCCCCTTTCATGCTGTTCTTCAATGGTCAGGACCCCCACAGGACCACCACAGAGCAGGTATTATTTAGGTGGTGGATCATTCTCAGCACTGCAGTGACACTGACATGGTGCTGGTATGAGTGGATAAGACGCAGCAGCACTGCTGGAGTTTTTAAACACCTCACTGTCCCTGCTGGACTGAGAATAGTCCACCAACCAAAAATATTCATCCAACAGCGCCCCGTGGGCAGTGTCCTGTGACCGCTGATGAAGGTCTAGAAGATGACCAACTCAAACAGCAGCAATAGATGAGCGATCGTCTCTGACTTTACATCTACAAGGTGGACCATCTAGGTAGGAGTGTCTAATAGAGTGGACAGTGAGTGGACACTATTTAAAAACTCCAGCAGCGCTACTGTGTCTGATCTACACATACTAGCATAACACACACTAACACACCACCACCATGTCAGTGTCACTGCAGTGCTGAGAATGATCCACCACCTAAATAATATCTGCTCTGTGGGGGTCCTGACCATTGAAGAACAGGGTGAAAGCAGGCTAAAAAAGGATGCAGAGAAACAGGTGGACTACAGTCAGTAATTGTAGAACTACAAAGTGCTTCTATATGGTAAGTGGAGCTGATAAAATGGACAGTGAGTGTAAAAGTGGTTTTAATGTTATGGCTGATCAGTGTACATGTTCAAAGGCATGCATTCAGGCCAAATTGAAATACTAAAAAGTGTGTGTGTGTGTGCATGCGTGCAGCTACTGTGATGGACCTGTGACCTGTCTGGGGTGTTTCCTACAACTCGCCCAATCAATCTGACCCACTATGACTGACCACAATAAAGCAGTGGTTTATCAGACATTAAACAAATGAATAAACTAAAGTTCAAAGTTATGTGGTGACTTTCCTGTGCCCATATAGCTACAGTGGATTCAAAAATATACAGACCCCTTGCCTTTTTGCACACTTTGTGTTGTGGATTTTATGTTGAATGAACATAATTTTTTTTACCATTAACCTACATTTATTTGCCCATAAAGTCACGTGAAAACATTCAAGTGGCTTTTGAAGAGGGTTTATTATCAGGCCATAAATGTCAGAAGCTTTAGTCACAAAAACTGTCCACATGGGGGGGATTTTAGCAGAGTCAGTGTATGTGTGGTGTACACTAAAATAATGGTGTAGGCACCAAAGCCTGACACAAGTAGCTGTGGTGTATCGCAGGTCCAAAGACTTGTAGAATCTATGCTAAGGCACATTCAAGCCTATGGTCCAACATCTTACTTAGACACTTTTTTTTTTTTTTTTTTTTTTCTTTAATTTGTTAAGTCATTACACTTGTATCCAATTAAAGGAACAAAAGGTTTCTAACCCATCTGTTCTCAAAGATCACATCCAATTAGCTTGACTTATGCCAAGTTTACATTACACGACTTTCCAAGTCGTCAGATCGCTGTACGGTTCACACTACACAACTGGATCTCTTGTAATCGGGAGTCTTTCAAGTCGGTGTGGCTTTCACACTACACGACTAATCGGCGATAGGGGGTTTCACACTACACCTCTATCACCAACTGGGATCGCAGACGAGCTTCTCTGGTCTCCCAAACTACGTTTTGTCATGAAAACAAACGTGAGAAGTGACGAGGGGTTAAATGATACTGTGTCCAAAAATGCACGTCAACAAGTAGTGAGCGATCAAAGTTTGTGTGCTGATGTGCAGCATAAAGACAAGTAGGAAAAATAGGAACAGTGTGGATTGTTCTGTAGTGAGTTGGAGGTTAATACATATTTTTGCAATGCAGCATTGGTGTTATGTTTTGTAGAGAACAATAAGGTCAGAAATACTGTAAAACCTGTGTGTGTCGATGTATTCTGATAGAAACTATATTAAGCCCCTGTCCCACCTTTTAACAACTTCTCCCCTGCGTTTCCCCTCACACCGTATCTTGCCAGTTGGGCAACTCGGATCCAGATATTTGACAAGCTAGATATCTCTCTTCATTTGCCGAGCGCTCGGCGAGCCACTCGGACCGAGTTGTATAGTAGTTCACATAGCGATTCAGAGCCAAGTTTCGATCGGCAAACGAAGGCCGAGTTACTCCAGAGTAGTGCTGGAAAATAATTCAATATTGATATATATCGCGATAGAAAATGTTTCAATAACGGTGATATGATTTTTAAACAAATTCGATCGACATACGTCAGTGCGTGATGACGTACGCCACAGGCACGAAGCCAGTGCTCAGCGTTACTGCTCTGATTACACTACCTACAACACGGTGGATTAGCGGCAAAATGAGTTCAACAGCTGTGAGTGAACGAGCATACACAGTCAGGGGCGGAGCCAGGGGGGGGCCAGTGGTGGCCAAGGCCAACATAAATGAGTCTTCGGCCGGCTCCCCCCACCACCGCTTTGCCGGTGTTACTTTTTTGCACACAGGTGTTCCCACAGGGATGCAATTCAACAGCGCACCTCAAGCAAGTAGTTCTCCACCAAAACAGTGCAGTAATACACTGAACATAAATGTCAACCAACACAATTACAGAAGAAGTACTACTGAGTACTAATTAATACTACTGTAGTTGAGGCGCGCTACGAGTAAAGGCTCTAACGGGCTCTGCGCGTTCCAGTGTTGCCAGATTGGGCGGTTTTCCTCTAAATTGGGCGTTGTTTTAAAAAAAAAAAAAAATTTAATAGCATTTAAATAACACTTCTATTTAAAAGAAAATGTTCAGTTGTAAGAAGCTCCAGCATTGTAGAAGGCTATTAAAAGTAAAGTCAATTTTCAATGCTGATTTGGCTTAATAGTGTTGGTCAGTCTGTATCATATTCTTGAAAGAAAATTTAAATTTGTTTTCCATGCATTCACGCTAGCATGTTCAGGGGTTCGAATGAGTCTCATCAGTACACACAAGTTTGCAGTCAAATGATCAAGTATTGCAAAGGAATATCTTTGAAATTCTTCCTCATAATGTTAAGGTTATAGGCTATATTTTAGTTTTTTTATTAGCTAGGCTTGATGTAATTCTACATGCCACTCACTGTATAGGTAAATGAGTGAGTGACCAAAACACTACTAGATCCATAGCAACTTGCCACATAGAAAAAATAAGCTATCAGACAGTTTCTGTGCCACCCCTGTGTGGGCAATGGTCTCAGTCTGGCCACCCCTATGAAAATTGTCTGGCTCCGCCACTGTCCACAGTTGAAAAAGAAGCAGACGAAATAGCTGATAAGAGATGAAGGACTATTTCAGTGGTGTATTCAGCTTGAATTTCTTGCCAGAAACCAGAAAAGAGGTTTGCAGGTACAGCCATCCAATTTTGGTGTTCTCGGCAGTTTGACATTTGTATTATTCATATCGATATCGGAATTATATTGTATCGACCGAAATTAGGAGTTATATCGTGATATAAATTTTAGTCATAGCGTCCAGCCCTACTCCCGAGCCAGCAAATCTAAAGCTGACCAATCAGGGCAAGAATCGTGTAGTGTGAACTAGGCGTTAGTAGTTCATGCTTTAAAATGATCATGTGACTTACGTAAATTATTTCTGTTCATGTTTCTTGTCTCTTTCAGATCATCTCTGCGTCTCTTCTGTGCTCTTGGTTTGTGGCTGAATGCTCCAGGCTTTACCTCGGCTTGGCAGAGCCGTGGGGAGGATTCGTCGTATCGGAGCTCACCTTACCAGCATGGCTGAAAATGGCAGCACTTTATCTGCCGACAACGAAGGGGCAGTGACAGCCGCCATCATCGTCATCGGTGATGAGATCCTCAAGGTAAAACCGACATACATTAGCTAGTTTCCCTCAGTAATTGACTAACTTATTGTTGACTTATTTCTACTTGGTCAAAGTGAGCAATTTGGATGGTTAAATACACTGAACAACCATAGCATTAAAACCACCTCCTTGTTTCTACACTCACCGTCCTATTTATCAGCTCCACTTACCATATAGTAGCACTTTATAGTTTTACAATTACTGACTGTAGTCCATCTGTTCCTTTCATGCTGTTCTTCAACAGCTAATCTCTCTCTCAAAAAAATATTTTCATATGAGTGATAAAGGTGTTGCATAACCTCTTTCCTGTGCTTTGTGCTGCATATTCTGCATGTTCTGCTTATATTAGACTTTGTATGAGGATCTGAAACTGTTCTGTGTGACAAATATTCAAACAAAATTCGTGGAAATCAGTAGGAGGGGAACTACTTACTCAAGGTGCTGTAAGAAATAAGACATGTATGTTTGATTAGCTGCACATTTTTAAGCGTGGCTGTTTATTCCTGGTTTATTTTCATGCATTAGGGACACACAGCGGACACGAACAGCACCTTCCTGTGCAGAGGCCTGCGCAAGCTTGGGGTCAGCGTGCAGCGCATCACGGTGGTCCCTGACGTGCAGCAGGTCATCGCGAAGGAAGTGGCTGAGCTCTCACCCACTGTCACGCACCTCATCACGGCGGGTGGCGTTGGGCCCACGCACGACGATGTGACCTTTGAGGCCGTAGCGCTGGCATTTGGCGAGAGCCTGCATGCTCACCCGGAGCTCTCGCGGCTCGTTAAGCAGTTCTTCGGTAACGTCGACTCAACCAGCGCCACCATGAAACTCGCCACGGTGCCTGCTTCCGCCAGGCTCAACTACGGCCGTGATCCACAGACAGGCGAGCCTCTCCACTACCCGCTGGTCAGCGTCCGGAACGTCTTTATGTTTCCCGGTATCCCCACGCTTCTGGAACGTACCTTTAATGGCCTGGGGCACCTCTTTGCCAGCCCGGGCACTGCTTTCCACACACGGCAGGTGTTCGTAGATGCAGACGAGACAGAAATCGCGCCTACGCTGACACGCCTGCAGTCGGAATGGGGCAAAAGCGTAGCACTGGGGTCGTACCCCGACTGGCTGAGCAACTACTACCGCGTGAGGCTGGTGCTGGACACGGGTAGTTCTGAGGAAGTGGAGAAGGCACAGGCCAGACTGGAAGAGGAGCTGCCTAAAGGAAGTGTAGTGCAATTGGTGCCTGATTCTGTAGCCATCGCACCTCAGGAGGTCTACTCACTCGCCAGTAAAGGTAATCATGTTCAAACTACTGTCTTTGGACTTTTGTCATTACTCAGAGTTGGCGCAGTCAGTGGGAAAGATCTGGAAAAGGTCAATACGTAGGTGAGCTTGTTAGTGGGTATATAAGGTGTGGAAGGCACTCTCAACCGATTTGGGTATGAATCCATCCTTAACTTAATTCCCTGGAGCGGATGGGATCTTCCAGCAAGACAATGCGACATGTCACACGGCTAGAAATGTCCGACATTGGTTGGAAGAGCATGACCAAGACTTCCAAGTACTACCCCGGTCCCCCCGACTCTGATTAGATAAGCGATTAAGAAAGAGAGTGAGTGCCGCTCAGGTTACGCAGCTCGAATACATCGTATCGAATCTCGGCTCTGCCTTGCCGGCTGAGGCTGAGTGGCTACATGAACAACGATTGGCCTGTTGTTCAGATAAGGGGCGGGACTAAGCCGGATGGGGACTCTCTCTCGGACTAGCGCGATTACGACCTTTGCTGGCTGGTTGGTGGCGCCCGCACGGAGATGGGGAAGGAGTGCGGTAGAGGGTGTGGCCCTCCGTGCGCAGCGCTGTACCGCACTGCACTCGTCATGTGTAGGTGATAAGACGTTCGATTGCTGTGCATGTGTCGGAGGGGGCGTGGAGCATCCTCGTCCTTCCCAATCAGAAGCAGGGACCAGCATTAGTGAGAGAATGATTGACGGGCAGAAATTGGATGCGCTAAAAGTGGGAGAAAAAATGGTTGGTTTTCGCGGCTGAAACACTATAACCCCATAACAAAAGACTTGGTCACATACTTTTGGCCATATAGACTGGATGGTTGGAGCACATATTTCTTTGTCTAAAAAAATTTAGTTCTGTAATAACTTCTAAATTCATGGCATGGCCTCCTAATTTGATTGACTATATGATTGACTATAGCTGGGGACTTCTCGGTACCCATATACAGTGTATCACAAAAGTGAGTACACCCCTCACATTTCTGCAAATATTTCATTATATCTTTTCATGGGACAACACTATAGACATGAAACTTGGATATAACTTAGAGTAGTCAGTGTACAACTTGTATAGCAGTGTAGATTTACTGTCTTCTGAAAATAACTCAACACACAGCCATTAATGTCTAAATGGCTGGCAACATAAGTGAGTACACCCCACAGTGAACATGTCCAAATTGTGCCCAAAGTGTCAATATTTTGTGTGACCACCATTATTATCCAGCACTGCCTTAACCCTCCTGGGCATGGAGTTCACCAGAGCTGCACAGGTTGCTACTGGAATCCTCTTCCACTCCTCCATGATGACATCACGGAGCTGGTGGATGTTAGACACCTTGAACCCCTCCACCTTCCACTTGAGGATGCGCCACAGATGCTCAATTGGGTTAAGTCCATCACCTTTACCTTCAGCTTCCTCAGCAAGGCAGTTGTCATCTTGGAGGTTGTGTTTGGGGTCGTTATCCTGTTGGAAAACTGCCATGAGGCCCAGTTTTCGAAGGGAGGGGATCATGCTCTGTTTCAGAATGTCACAGTACATGTTGGAATTCATGTTTCCCTCAATGAACTGCAGCTCCCCAGTGCCAGCAACACTCATGCAGCCCAAGACCATGATGCTACCACCACCATGCTTGACTGTAGGCAAGATACAGTTGTCTTGGTACTTCTCACCAGGGCGCCGCCACACATGCTGGACACCATCTGAGCCAAACAAGTTTATCTTGGTCTCGTCAGACCACAGGGCATTCCAGTAATCCATGTTCTTGGACTGCTTGTTTTCAGCAAACTGTTTGCGGGCTTTCTTGTGCGTCAGCTTCCTTCTGGGATGACGACCATGCAGACCGAGTTGATGCAGTGTGCGGCGTATGGTCTGAGCACTGACAGGCTGACCTCCCACGTCTTCAACCTCTGCAGCAATGCTGACAGCACTCATGTGTCTATTTTTTAAAGCCAACCTCTGGATATGACGCCGAACACGTGGACTCAACTTCTTTGGTCGACCCTGGCGAAGCCTGTTCCGAGTGGAACCTGTCCTGGAAAACCGCTGTATGACCTTGGCCACCATGCTGTAGCTCAGTTTCAGGGTGTTAGCAATCTTCTTATAGCCCAGGCCATCTTTGTGGAGAGCAACAATTCTATTTCTCACATCCTCAGAGGGTTCTTTGCCATGAGGTGCCATGTTGAATATCCAGTGGCCAGTATGAGAGAATTGTACCCAAAACACCAAATTTAACAGCCCTGCTCCCCATTCACACCTGGGACCTTGACACATGACACCAGGGAGGGACAACGACACATCTGGGCACAATTTGGACATGTTCACTGTGGGGTGTACTCACTTATGTTGCCAGCTATTTAGACATTAATGGCTGTGTGTTGAGTTATTTTCAGAAGACAGTAAATCTACACTGCTATACAAGCTGTACACTGACTACTCTAAGTTATATCCAAGTTTCATGTCTATAGTGTTGTCCCATGAAAAGATATAATGAAATATTTGCAGAAATGTGAGGGGTGTACTCACTTTTGTGATACACTGTAACTAGAGCTAGATGGTTACACCAATTAAAATCACATGAAACAGTTGTCTTTTTGCCAAGGTGGGGAAGAAAACTCGAATTGTCTCCTTATGCTAAGAGGAAATTTGTCTAGATGGTCAGATGAATCCAGGAACCATAAAATACTGGCCTGTCAGAAATGAGAACCTGGAACATGGGTGTCACAGTCCACAGTCGAGTAAGCTTTACATCCCCATGTGCAACAAACTCCTGCTCGTGAAATTCACTTTCACCCTGCAGCATTTTATCCCCACAGGGATTTATAGATTGATGATTTATTTGAAGTTTGAATGTTCAAGTCCCACTACTGCCACCTTCAACAATGCTCTTTGAATCTTGTCTCTATTGTAAGTTGCTTTGAACACAAGTGTCTGCCAAATAGCGAAACATTGAGTCTTCATCTTAATCTTAAATATTCAGCAGGGTCACCGTTAGGGGAGAAAGTGGCTGCAGCTCTGAAGACCATAGAGACGGCACTGGATCAGTTTTCCACCGACCAGATCTGTGTCGGCTTCAACGGAGGAAAAGACTGCACGGTGCTGCTGCATCTCTACTACGCTGCACTGAAACGGTAAGAATAGAAACGTTTTTATGGTGTGTTTAGTCTTGGCAAAGCTTGTCTTTATGGAACTAACTTTGTGCTCATAAAAAAGGGCCTTCCTTAAACTGTATGCCACAAAGTTGAAAGGATAGAATCTTTTATTTCATTCATTTTCATATATTGCTTTATGTTTTATGGGCAGGAATACCCCGGACAGGGCGACAATCTGTCCGAGGGCTTCGGCCATCCCACCTGACATAGCCAGTCATGTCTGCGATCGCAGATCACACTGCTGAGATGCGAACCCAGATCTCACAGGTGGTGGGCTAACTTAATAGCCACCCGAGCACCCAGGAATATAATTTACATTTACATTTTCAGCATTTAGCAGACGCTTTTATCCAACGCGACTTACAGTATTGTGACAGTATACAGTCTGAACAATTGAGGGTTAAGGGTCTTGCTCAAGGGCCCAACAGTGGCAACCTGGCAGTGGTGGGGCTTGTACCGGCAACCTCTCGATTACTAGTCCAGTACCTTAACCGCTAGGCTACAACTGCCCTGGCTGCCCATTTTATAAAACCATATAAAAGCCCATTTTATAAAATGTTTTATAATCCATTTTATAAAACCATTTTTTAAGAATTGTTGCAGGTGTCCACATACTTTAAACCTAGTGCTGTTTTTAAGACCTGCAACTTGCACACACATAATTGGACTGGACATCGGAGCAATGGAAGAAGGACAGCTCAGCCGAAAAATTATGTTTTCTCTAAAAACATGTGGGCAGCCAGGCAAGAATTGAGTGTGGGCAGCCAGGCAGAGGAGTTCAGAATCTCGGCGCTGGTGTGCTAGTGGAATATGCATGAAATATTTTTAACCAATAGCAACATATTTTATAAAAATGACTTATTTTCCAGCAGCAGCATTGATTTCTAGAACTAGGTTTATTTTGATGAAACATTTACATGTATACATTTGAAATACAGTGACTAAATACTGTTCCTCACCCATATAATTCCACTTTGTTGGATTTGTAAGTGGGCGATTGGTGACATGGGGTAAATTATGCGATCCTGCTACCACTGAGATCCAGGTTTCAAATCTGTCTGAGTGGTGGTGGGGATGGACGGGGCCCTGTGATGGATTGGCATCCTGTCCGGGGAGGGGGGGGGGGGGGGGGGGGGGGGTTGTGGTGCTACATTGTACTAAGTACAAAGTCAAAAGTTTATTTAAAATAACTGTTTGAATGTTTGTTCCACTTCACTATACATGCATTGCTTTGAGGAGAAAATCAATGAGCTGATCTGTATTTTCAATCAGCAAATAAGCTGTTTTATGGTGGAATTAGAAAGAACTGCTGGAAGGATGCAGTTTACCAGTAGTCATAAACCAAGCCTCATCTAGCTTTATTCCACAGTAAGACATTAGCAAACATATTCCTGTTATTAGACCATTAAACTGAATGGAATGCTCCTTGATGTCTCAGCATTTCGAGGAATGCGTATCAATAGTGCAGCTGTAATAAAGAGCGTGATTCAGCAGTGCTGTTTCTAAATAAAAACCTACCCGGTTCCTCTTCAGCAGCTACATTTTCATGTACATTGGTTGGCCAGACTTACACTATATGGACAAAAGTATTGTGGCTTTCCTTCTCATTTTGAATTCATGTGTTTCAGGCACAACAATTGCTAACAGGTGTAATAAACCAATTATATAGCATGACCGAGCCCTTGTGCACAAAGCAAAATCTATAAAGACAAGAAGAAAAGCTTGATTTAAAGAAACTCCAGCTGCCTGCACAGAGCCCTGACCTCAGCCCCACTACAGAGCTTTGGGATGAACTGAAACATGAACTGATGCTGACAAAATGCTCTTTTGACTGAATGGGCACAAATTCCCACAGACAGTATGGAAGTATGTAAGATGACTTTTCTTTTGGCTGTTGTTATAGCTGAAAATATCACATAGATGTCAGTTTATTTTAATACCATTTATTTTTGTAATGGGGTGTCCAACACGGTCATGGTCAGGTGTCCAAATACTTTTGGCCATATAGTCTGCTTTTCCCAGTTCCAGCATAAACTAACGACTGTAAAGACGCAATTTGACCTTCAGAGAAGGCATTCCACACGATTTTGGAGTCTGTGTGTGGGAAGCTGTGCCTGTTCATTCTCGTCCAAATGTTTGAATTCACTAATGTTACATCAAAAGGACCTGGCTGACACAATTAATCCCAATTCATCCCAAAGCTGTTCAGTAGGGTTGCGGTCAGGGCTTTGTGTAGGCCACTGGAGTTTCCCATACCAGACTCGTCAAGCCGTGTCTTTACAGACCTTGCTTTGGGCACAGTCACAGTGAAACAGGAATGGACCTTTTCACTAAAACAACAGAAGTCAACAATGAGGAGGGGTGTCCACATACTTTTGACCATATAGTTAGCAAAATTATTTTATTTTATTATTAAATTTATTTAGCAATGTCGTGTTTTTACTTAAGGTCTCAACAGAGGGTCAGTTACCTTTGAATAATGCTGTACCTGTCTGTATGGAAAAGCCTGGACGAGGTTTTTCCTTTGTTTAATTGCACAAATCACCATCTGATAACTGAGACGATTCTCCTTCTCTGTTTCAGCCGCCATCTAGATAATAAAGACAAAGTGAAAGCTCTGTACATCCGAATTGTCTCACAATTCCCTGAGATGGAACGGTTCCTGCAGGACACGATTCAGAGGTACACGAGTCGTCATGGTAAAATAAAGTAAAGATTTTGTTACTTGGATTGTCCTATTGGGTCTTCATTTACATTTGTGGCATTTAGCAGACACTTTTTTATCCAAAGTGATTAACAGTACTGTGACAGTATACTGTCTAAGCAATTGAGGGTTAAGGGCCTTGCTCAAGGGCCCAACAGTGGCAACCTGGCAGTGGTGGGGCTTGAACTAGTGACCTTTCGATTACTAGTCCAGTACCTTAACCACTATGCTACAACTGCCCTGTCTTCAGAAGCATTGAAGTACCATGGGCAATAAACTAGAGACCTTGCTAGCCCACTACTGAGATCTCCATCTTTCGAGTTTGAATCTCAGCGGTGCAAGTTCATGGCGTTACCCTACACAATGCGGCTCTCTGTGAGGGACTACATACATGATGATAGTCTCAGCTTCCAATTGCCACTGGGAGAAAAGTCTGATTTAAGCCTTCATCTGTAGCTTAGGATAAAGAAGGAAAAGACATCAATGGGTGCTTCCTAATTTGCATAATACTTCACTAACCACCAAGGTACCACTGATATTGTGATATTCTATGATACAGACTCCAATCGCTAACAATTAAACATACCAGTCAAGTCGCTAACATATAAAATCAATCATATTAAATAAATGTGATATTGAGTTTGCAGAAGCCTCTTTCCTGTTCAGCATGGCTATACCCCTGTGCACAAATGAAGGGCCCATGAAGATATTGTTAGATAAGCTTGGTGTGGAGAAACTTAAGTGGTCTGTACAGAACCCTGATCCTGATACCATCAAACATCTTATCAGTTTGTTGTAACAAATATAACAAAGTCAGTTCTTCTCATCTAACATCAGAGCCTTACAAGTACTCTTAAGTGCATGGGCAAAATTCCCACAGAAACATTTGTAAGAGTGGGGGCTGTTAGAGCTGCAAAGAAGAATTTGAAGAGAGCACATGGATTTGAAATGGGATGTCAGCAAGCTCATGGTCTGTGATTTTCCTCCACATTACATGTTTACATTTAGAACATTTGGCAGATGTTTCGAGCCAAAGAGTTCTATCCAATTGTTGGTTAATGGACTTGCCCAACAGTGGGTTCTTGGCAGTGGTAAGGCTTGAACCAGTGACATCCTGATCACTCGTCCAGTGCCTTAACCACGGAGCTACAACATAGACCCCAATAATCATGGATTTTATTGTATGTTCTGATCCAAATAAAGTGTGTGTGTGTGTTGCAGGTATGATCTGGACCTGATCTCAGTGGAGGGCAGCATTCGACAGGCTCTAAATGAGGTGCAGGAGAGGAGACCCGAACTCAAAGCCGTTCTCATGGGCACCAGACGCACTGATCCGTACTCACGTACCCTCACTGCCCTCTGCCCCACAGACCCAGGCTGGCCTCACTACATGAGAGTCAACCCCTTACTGGTGAACACACACACACACACACAGTGCAATACATTGAACAGTTCTGGATCTTTAAACTAAATTCAATATAAGAAAAAGGCATTTAAAGAACTAGTTATTACTTATCAAGTAAAAAAATTGGCAGTGGCCAAAATATCTCATCCAGGAAGATACAAAAGAACCCAAATAATTATCTAGGGAACTGCCTCTATCACCTTAGATAAGGTCAACATGTATAATTCCATCTTCGTAAACCTCATGATGTACAGTTATTCAGAAAAATGGGTCATAAAGTTGATTCTATGTTCTTTTCAGATTTTTTGTGTAATTAATCTCTAGGAATCTGAAAAGTTATGTTTTCTTTTTTTCTAATATACTGTACATTCAGACATGTCCAATCCCCCATTGCATCGTCAACCTCTACATAATGCACATTATGATGCTTATTTTTACCAGCCAGTTCAATAAGGCAATAAGGAGACATCCCATCTGGCCATTCCTCCCTTTAGTCTATAGAGCGCACAACCAGGTCGTCAGTGGTGGGCCCGTCTTTTTTTTTTTTTTTGCCCAGATGTTTTAAAGCAACTACCTAGCAACACCTGCTTAAATAATGAAATACCAGTTTTGGACACTGATTGGTTGATGTTAAAGGTAAAGCTCAATATGCAGAAAATCATCCAGCTTCTTTCTACCTTAAAAAACATAATTTGGATTTAAATTGTTTTAAAATTACAATTGTTCTACACAACATATCTTAAGGCATTTTGGGGGTAATATGGCATTTATACTATAACTCAAACAGGAGAGGCAAATCCTATTTTCATGTAAAGCACACTGGTTCCTGCTTGTGGCTGCTTGTTAGTATTGCAGCTACTGTTTTGTTTTTAGTTCTTCATGTACGCTCACATTGACAGTTCTGGGGGGAATGTGAGCATACACCCTCGATTGCTAATTAGTGACTATGGCTTTTTAGGGATTTCTGCTGTAAATCCCAGCAATAAGGAGTAAATTAAAGTTTTCCTTGAAATTGAATACAGTAATCATACAGATTTACCCAAATTAGCCATATCTATAATGCTGCTGGTGACATGAAGTCATGGGGATGATTAAATTGACAAGGATATGGAACAAAAAAATCAACTAGCACCATAAACAAGCTATGATTAATAAAAGCTTTGTCTGGCCAGTATCCATATTCAGATGTAAAGCCTTGAAACTAAAGAAAGAGAGAAAGTTATTTGAGAATAAGTTTGCATCAGAAAACTGCTCAAAATCTCATGAGGGAAGATGATAACCACTGAGCAAATTTACGAGATCGCCAGAACAGAAAAGGAGCCAGTGAACTGCATTAAGTCCCACTAGATATGCTACTTTGGGCATGATGAGGTACTCACATGACAACACTGCAGGCAGTGCTATGACAGAAAAACCAAGAATAAGCTGGATTGACAAAACAACATGGACTGCATTATCAGGAGCTAGTCTACTACAAGTAGCACAAGACATTGGAGAAAGCTGACCCGTCTGTGCCGTTTACTGTTATAACCATTCGTTTTCTGTCTCTTTTCTTATAGGACTGGTCATATCATGATATCTGGTCATTCCTAAGGAGCCTCCAAGTGCCTTACTGCATTCTTTATGATAAAGGGTAAAGCTTAATGTTCCATTAACCTCTTGGACCCTAGACATATTTGTGGATTTTAGATCTTAAAAATTCAATTGAAGATTAAAGAACATGACCCACAACAGTATTTAGATTGTACTGTACATTCTACAGGTCCTACCTACAACAGTGCTTTGCTTACTACTGTTATTTCTTTGTGTGTTGTAGCTATACTTCACTGGGCAGCATGGACAACACATTTAAGAATCCGTCCCTCAAAGTGGTGGACAGCAGGGGGGTCACACGTTATAAATCTGCCCACCATCTGGAAAAAGAGGAAGATGAGCGCAGTTCAAGGACATGATGTTCAGAAATTGTGGTCCAACATTTGACTAGTTTTAAATAATCATTAAAACATATATGAATAAATTTTAAATACTTATCAGAGTTGCCTGTTTTTATAGGATTTACACATTTACACTAATCTCACACTGGAAATATGAGAGAAATATTATGACCAAAACTGAAGCTTGTTTAACCTTAAGTTTTGGTTTTACTTGGTTATAAATAACACTTCCTTAGATTTAATAATTTCCTTAGATTTAAATAAGCAAATACATACGATTGTATTGTACAACATTGATTTGAAGATTGCTGGAGTTATTAACGTTTCAGCTGGCAACAATTATTTTAACCCTAGTTGGTGCAGTGTAATTTCCCGTAATTACAAAAAAATGGTTGGCCTGCATTAAACAAAGAAAACTAAGGAACTTATTTAAATTGGCTTTGGTTACTGTCTGATGCATTATTAAAACATGGAAGGATAGTGGTGAACCATCAACTTCGCTTGGTAAAATACAAATGGACTCACGACTATGTTAAGCATTACCACATGAGCATTTCCACACACACAATGTGACTGGGATTCAGATAACACTTGTATCATCTAGCAGCCAAATAGACCAAAATGTCATTGCAGTCTTTCAGCCAGGATGGCTAGTCTGTAGGGGGAACCCCCTACATATTAATCCATAGACCATTGCTGCTGGTCCATACCCATGATAGACTACTGGGATGTTTGTGGGCAGGTGTAACATTTTTATTGGATGGATAAAGTCTAAACCATTGTGTGGCCACAAGAGAACCACTTCTGTTTGCTGGGTATAATAACTATAGAAATCTGGAACAGTAGAAAAAGTCATGTGGTCTAATGAGTCCAGATTGACCCTACTACAGAGAGATGGGCTTATCAGAGTAATAAAGTAAGAGCATGAAGTGATGCATCCATCATGCATAGTGTTATGACCTGGGGTTGCATCTGTTGGTCAGCTGGCTACCTGAATGTACTGAATGACCAGGTAATTCCATCATTGGACCCCCTTCTGCCAATGATATGTCATATTCCTAGATGATAATGCCAAGATTCATTGTTCTCAGCTGTAAAAGAGTGGGTCAGGGGGCATGAGGAATCATTTTCACACATAAATTGGGGACCACATAAGATCTTGTCCAAAAATAAATGCAACTCTGGACGGAAATAAATTTGGTAACGTTGCATAAGGCTGAAACAAATGCCAGGGTGAAAAGTCAAATGCCTGTAGTCAGTTATAAACATAAAATAGATTAAATTACACAAATATTTTGTTAAATGTTACCATCTTTTTAGGTTTAGGCAAACACATCAACCAAAAATGTCCCATAATTTCTAATTTTATAATGATCTAATTATTATGGCTACAACACAGTCTGCAGTTTATGTCCTCAAAAGTTTTATATTTGCTTTTACTGTATTGTTCTCACAGGCACAAAACAAACAGCATGTTGTCTGATTTCGACTCATGTAGACATTGTTTACAAAAGATTACCAGGCTGCGTCCCAAATCACCTCCTATGTCCTTCAGAGTTTGAATTGTATAAACCAAGTTTAGTTACACGCTGAGTTTGTTTCCCCCAAAAGAATCTTTGTTTACACTTACCTGTATGCCAAAATCTGACTTTAATTTCGTCGGTGCGTGCCCACATTAGCTTGAACAACCTGTGTAATGAGTGTACTATTAGAATATGCCACCAGAGGGCATACATGACCTATCTAGGCCTTAAAGTGATCATCAACGATCTTGCCATTAAGTCTACAATTCTGGTAAACCAAAATATTCAATTGGTAGAGGTGGAAAGAGTACTAAAATATTGTGCTCAAGTAAAAGTACTATTACTTTGATGAATTTTTACTTTAGTATGAGTAAAATTACTAGTCTAAAAATCTACTTAAGTAAAAAGTAACTTATTTAAAATGTACTCACAGACATCCCAAGCTGCAAAAACTCATTTCAGGGAGGTGTCTCGACCCCGACACCCCAAGCCCAAAAAACAAAACAAAAACAAAACAAAACAAAAAAACCTAAAAAACCTCTCGCACACCTCAAAGGATATGGGTGATAACAGAACTTTTAGGAGCTGCTACTAAGCGTCACAAACACATTAATGTGTACTACATAGTGCACTAGATAGTGTGAAATATAATAGATTTATGTTCCCTACATAGTGCACTAGATTGTATATTTTAAAAGAATTTATGTTCCCTACATAGTGCACTAGATAGTGAATTAGAAAATTGGTTTATGTTCCCTACACGGTGCTCTAGATTGTATGTCAGATCACAGATTTATGTTCGCTACATAGTGCACTAGAAAGTATAACTAGATGATGATTTGTGTTCCTTATATAGTGCACTAGATAGTGTATTACATAATTAATTATGTTCCCTACATAGTGCACTCAATTGTATATCAGATAACGGATTTATGTTCCCTACATAGTGCACTAGACAGTATATTAGACAATTGATTTATGTTCCCTACACAGTGCGCTAGATTGTATATCAGATAACGGATTTAATACGCGATCAGGGAAAAAAGTCTGTGTCGCCTGCGTGCGTGTGTGTGTGCGCGGTCTTGGACGCTCGTTCTAGATTCCGGGAGATTTTATCTGATTTGCGGGCATCAGGGAGCCGCTATGTATATGCGGGAGACTTCCGGAACTTCCGGGACACTTGAGATGTCTGTACTCAGAGTAAACGTTACTTAGTTACTTTTTTAACAGAATTTCTGTCTCTCCTGTGTAATGCAAACAGGACAAGTGGACATAAATCTCACAATAGTTGTTTTTAATTAAATATAATAGAAAAAACAGGTTAATACAACATTTAAAACATTTAGGAATGTGTAATGTGTCATTTTAGTACAGACCATCCCATTAAACATTTTCAAAGTTCATAGATCAATCATACAGCAGACAACACACAGCTCACCAGCCATGCAGTGCATATTAGCAGTTAATGTGTGGATGCAGCCACTCTACAGACCTAACAGACTGCAACTGCTGTTATCAATTCAAAACAGCATTATTTCTGTTTATCCTCAATAAATCGCTGTTTAACGTTAGCATTATTTTATAGCTAATATTAGCAATGTCTTAGCAATGGTAGGCATTGATGTCTTATGGCTAATTTGAGCAACTAAACTACGAATACTAAAATTTTTAACTACGATTGCAACAGTACATTTTTACAGTATTTTTTAACTTACCTCTACATGTTTGCGCAAATTTGATGTCGAGTTTGTGAATTTCCCCACTGTGGGACTAATAAAGGATTATCTTTATGAGCGACTAGTTCAGTCTCTCTGGCTGTTGCCTATATTGCGCTTGAAGCCAAAGTGGTCCCTCAGATGTGGGTTCGCTTAATTTCCTTCGAGTTCAACTTCGATGGGCCCATCTTTTACTGCAGCAGTTTCCCAGACGCAATTTTTTTTTGCGTTTTTTATTTTTACTCAGTAGCGGATGTTATTGAAAATGTAACTAATTAAAATTCTTAAAACAAAACATACTTAAGTAAAAGTAAAATTACAGGTTGTAAAATCTACATTTAAAAAGTACAAGTACTTTAAAAAACTACTATCATTTAAAGTGTTACAGTACAGTAATTTTATAGGCGTCCAATTTTTATATTTTTTGGGGTGGCACAGTGGTCAAGTTCAAGCTATGCCATTGTCTACCTAGACATGATTGGCTTTGTCTAAGGTGAGGGTGGTCAAAGCTGGACGTTGGATTGACACCCTGTCCAGGGTGTTCCTGCATTGTTTGAATTGATTGATAAGAGAAAAAAAAAATCATAATATTCCATGTGTATGGAATTGCTCTTTTGAAAATATACTCATGGGTACATACATGTAGGTAGTAAATACATTCCAAAGTATCATTATACAGTACAGTTAACTGAGCTGTAATAAAATATTTTTTTTTCTAAATATTGGGACACCTCTTTGAATTTTTGAATTCATGTGTTTCAACCACAAGTGTTAACAGGTATAATAAATCAATTTTATAAATTATATATGATTATATCAAATGAACTGGAACATCAACTGAGGCATTCTTGACCAACATCAGTGCCCAGCCATACAAATGCTCTTTTGACTGAATGGACACAAATTCCCATTAATATACTTTAAAATCTTGTGAGAAGCCTTTTTTGGAAAAGTGGCTGTTTGTTATAGCTGAAAAGATCACTCTATTTTAATACCATTTGATTTTGAAATGGAATATCCAACAAGTGTGTTGTCAGGTGTCCAAATACTTTTGTTCATCAAGAAATGAAGCAGCCTGCACAACGTAATATACTGTATTTACCTACATAAATAGTGGAAACATATGTGAGAAAATGAAGAGAAAATGAAAGTATCTCAGAGGAAACTACTTTGCATAGACATTTGAACGTGCTGAAAAACGTGAACTGCAACCAGTGTTTGTAAAGATCTTGGAACAGATTGGTATAGGATTTGGTTTCATGTAAATTTATTTATTTGAATATCAGGATGAGACTAAGCTTTACCTTCAAAAAAGCAAAACAACAACATCAACAACAACAAGCTATTCATATAAGAGTCTCACTACCACAGCCTTGAACTGCCAATGTAAAATTATTATTGTAAAAAGTTACTTTATGCCATTTGTTTGGACCTTTGTTTTCCAAAATAATCAGTTTAAATTTTTGTTTAAAGATATCAAACAATATAGTGTGACAAACGCTATATGGACAGCCCTTGTAATTATTGAATTCAATTCATCCTGACCTCAGCCCCACTGAGCAGCTTTGGAATGAACTGAAACATCAATTGAGACTTTCTAGACCAACATCAGTACCCAGACATACTTCAAAATCTTGTGAGAAGCCTTATCAGAGGACTGACCGTTGTTATAGCTGAAAAGATCTTAGATGTCGCTCTATTTTAATACCATAATTTTTTTTAAATGGAATGTCCAACAAGCTCATGGCCAGGTGTCCAAATACAGTGGTTGAGAAATTTGTACCCTTAAATTCGACGTTTGTGCCGTTTTGTTCAGTGCTCGGCATGAACGGTGCCGTAAACTGTCATCAAAGTATTAATATTAAGAATATGTATATCAAACAAACCAGCAGAATCTCACAGTCACATTTATGCTGTCCGTTTTACTTCCAATAAATGAGCATCAAAAATCCATGGAAATTGAATGAGCCTATTATTTCAATGTTTTACTTAGATTTTCAGTATGAATTTGAGTACAGCCCTCCTTGTGTTGATGATTTTGATTTCCACTGACTGTTAATTTTGTTCTTAACTAATTACACATTTTATATTAGTAAAGATTTTTAACTTGAATCTTTCGTTCATTGACATCCGATGTGTGAGTGGAGTGTTCCCTTAAATTTGTTGAGCAGTGTATATTATATACTTCCTGGTAATACAAATACTTCCTATAATATAATTAGTTCCTGGTACTTTGTTTTATAGGGAGGTATTTATCCAAATAAAAAGAATGTGTTCGTCTGAGTAATGCATGAATTAAGAAGTTCACTTTCAGAAATACATCTCACTGGTCAGTATTGTATACATCTCACTGGTCAGTATTGTATACAAATTGGTTTTGGGAGGTCAGGGGTTAAGCTGTGCTAGTGACATACAGGCTGTGGCTAGATTTGCATATGGACATGAACATTTAATCAAGTCACTGACCTGCATACAGTACGTATTTCTTCCACTTGAACAACTGCTGAGCACCAGGTGAGTTTCCAATAATATTATTATATCAACATTATCATAATATAATAAAGCATAAGTTTTATATATGTGTTATGGATTCAAATGATGGAAATAATTTCTCTAGAGCACATGCCAAATCATAATACTGAAACAGGTCTTAGTCTTGCAACAAGAAATTAACTGTCAAATTCTTGCAGCTTTTGGAATACTCCAAATTTTAGCAAACTCAGAAATAAATGGAATACTCAATTTTTCTTATAACAGGCCCTTATAAAAATATGATTATACCAATAGTTAGTGTATGTAACACACATGATGCATTTTTATCAAAAGAGAATACCGTTATTTAAAGATTCTATAAATCTCACACATTTGACATTTTAGCCACCAGCTAAGTGATTTAAATAGAGTTACAGCAAGGAATTATGTGGTAAGAAACAAGTATTTAAGCATTATTGTGTTTGTTATACTGTATAATGTAATTCCAGTGAATTTATACACTTCAGATTTACACACATTATTACATCTTTTGACCTAGTCCTCATAAATATCTTTTTATAACCAAGTTCTATTTTAATATTGAAATATATAGATTTTAATGCTGCAAATGAAAAGAAAATGCTTTTGGTTTCATTTGTTTGGCTGTTGTTTCTCCACTCACTTATTTAAGCTTTTCTTTTATGTAGTTATATGTAGCTGAACTAACACACACGTAGTAATCTTCTATACTATCTGATAAAAAAATCTTCTACCTACACCTTTGTGTCCTTGGATGGTTGTTCCTAATAATATCTTATTTTTTAGTTACACAGTACATATGACACACACACACACACACACACACACACACACACACACACACACACACACACACACACACACACACACACACACAATGTAACATACATTTCACACAGACACAAGGAATTGCATTAATTAGCTACACTGGTTCTATATTGGGTACAGCACTACTTGTTGGACACTTTCTACATGTTACAACAGTGTGGCTTTATACAGTACATATATATATACAGTGTATCACAAAAGTGAGTACACCCCTCACATTTCTGCAAATATTTCATTATATCTTTTCATGGGACAACACTATAGACATGAAACTTGGATATAACTTAGAGTAGTCAGTGTACAGCTTGTATAGCAGTGTAGATTTACTGTCTTCTGAAAATAACTCAACACACAGCCATTAATGTCTAAATAGCTGGCAACATAAGTGAGTACACCCCACAGTGAACATGTCCAAATTGTGCCCAAATGTGTCGTTGTCCCTCCCTGGTGTAAATGGGGAGCAGGGCTGTTAAATTTGGTGTTTTGGGTACAATTCTCTCATACTGGCCACTGGATATTCAACATGGCACCTCATGGCAAATAACTCTCTGAGGATGTGAGAAATAGAATTGTTGCTCTCCACAAAGATGGCCTGGGCTATAAGAAGATTGCTAACACCCTGAAACTGAGCTACAGCATGGTGGCCAAGGTCATACAGCGGTTTTCCAGGACAGGTTCCACTCGGAACAGGCTTCGCCAGGGTCGACCAAAGAAGTCGAGTCCACGTGTTCGGCGTCATATCCAGAGGTTGGCTTTAAAAAATAGACACATGAGTGCTGCCAGCATTGCTGCAGAGGTTGAAGACGTGGGAGGTCAGCCTGTCAGTGCTCAGACCATACGCCGCACACTGCATCAACTCGGTCTGCATGGTCGTCATCCCAGAAGGAAGCTGACGCACAAGAAAGCCCGCAAACAGTTTGCTGAAGACAAGCAGTCCAAGAACATGGATTACTGGAATGCCCTGTGGTCTGACGAGACCAAGATAAACTTGTTTGGCTCAGATGGTGTCTAGCATGTGTGGCGGCGCCCTGGTGAGAAGTACCAAGACAACTGTATCTTGCCTACAGTCAAGGATGGTGGTGGTAGCATCATGGTCTTGGGCTGCATGAGTGTTGCTGGCACTGGGGAGCTGCAGTTCATTGAGGGAAACATGAATTCCAACATGTACTGTGACATTCTGAAACAGAGCATGATCCCCTCCCTTCGAAAACTGGGCCTCATGGCAGTTTTCCAACAGGATAACGACCCCAAACACAACCTCCAAGATGACAACTGCCTTGCTAAGGAAGCTGAAGGTAAAGGTGATGGACTAAACCCAATTGAGCACCTGTGGGGCATCCTCAAGTGGAAGGTGGAGGAGTTCAAGGTGTCCAACATCCACCAGCTCCGTGATGTCATCATGGAGGAGTGGAAGAGGATTCCAGTAGCAACCTGTGCAGCTCTGGTGAATTCCATGCCCAGGAGGGTTAAGGCAGTGCTGGATAATAATGGTGGTCACACAAAATATTGACACTTTGGGCACAATTTGGACATGTTCACTGTGGGGTGTACTCACTTATGTTGCCAGCCATTTAGACATTAATGGCTGTGTGTTGAGTTATTTTTAGAAGACAGTAAATCTACACTGCTATACAAGTTGTACACTGACTACTCTAAGTTATATCCAAGTTTCATGTCTATAGTGTTGTCCCATGAAAAGATATAATGAAATATTTGCAGAAATGTGAGGGGTGTACTCACTTTTGTGATACACTGTATATGTGTGTGTGTGTAATAATTAATATAGCTGACAGCAGTTTTTGTTTAGATCAGTAGTTGAATAGAGTGATTCACTGTTCTAACCTTTACTCTACACAACACAACTGATTGTTTCAAATACATTAAGACGGCAAAACATTTTACAAATGAACTCTTGACAAGGCAAACCTGTCAATTAAAAAGCATTCCAGGTGACTACCTCATGATGCTGATTCAGAGAATGCCAAGAAAGAATGCCAAGAGTGTGCAAAGCTGTCATTCGTCTGTCAAAGAAATCCAAAGTATTAAACATATTTTGGTTTTACATTTTTTGTTTACTAAATAATTTTATATGTGTCCCTTTATAGTTTTGATCTAAAAACATAAATATAAAAAATAAATAATAAAAATAAAGAACAAATTCTGAATGAAAAGGTGTATCTCAGTATCAGTTTGTGGCATGGTAAGCACTAATGGTAAGCTTCTAATCAAGCTGATAAGTTAAATGACATTATAGACCATTATAGAACAACCAAATGATTAATACAAGTTGCTGTATGTTTTTATATTTCCAATCCTGATGTTTAATATATTTTGTAAAAATGTATATGTAAATGTAAATTATTAAGTTACAGAAAAGGAGCTGAATATTTAAAAAAGACAGACAGACAGACAGACAGACAAGTAAATAGAAAGATAAGTGAACAGACAAACGGACAAATGTAGACATACAGAATAACAGGCAGAATGACAACCAGACAAATATGACACATTCAGTCAGCAGCAGAACAGAACAGAACAGCAACAGATTAACAGAAGTATCACATTTCCCCATATTCTTTTTATGCTGTTTTATTTTTTCCTTCAAACTAGTCGTATTAAATTACCTCCACTGCTGCATTCCAACAGCTTATAATTTATGGCAGTCCTGTTTTCGTTGGTTGTTGGATTACATCTGAGCATCCCAGCAAAAATCCTCAAAGCAAAGTGAGAGTTGGAATTTTCTACTTGAGTTTGACCACTGTTCCTTGTTTTTTTGTAAAACTCATTTCTATTTTTTAACTGCTTTCCATTCGACTGCTTTATCACTTTGTTTCCCATTTTTCTTTGCAATTGTGAAGCGAGTCTCGTTTCAGGCTGCAGCTTTGGTTTGGTTTTGTCTTATTAATTTTTTTGAGTTTTATAATTGTATTCTTTTAGTTATTATTCCCCTTATTATTATTTTTTTTTTAGTTATATCTCCTGCATTTGGGTTCATCACCTATTATCTCAGAAACAAGGCTACACCTGATTCCTTTGTCATGAGACACTCACCATGTGACAAGATTAAGTTGTTACAGTTATTTATTTTTACCCTATTAAACATGCCAGCATGTTTTTTTTATTTATCATCATTTAAGATTTGCACCCTCATTGTTTTGGAATTTGTCAAAACTGTTTTTATAACACTAACATGTCACTACACGTATTTATTGTATGGTTTCTTTCCTACAGTATAGTGGCACAGTGGTACAGCTGGTAGTGTGAGAGCTGTGAATTTATTGTGAGTTTTGCATGTCTTCCTTGTGTGCTCATCAGTGATGGCATAGTTACCTTGAAAAAGTAATCTGATTACTGATTACTGATTACTCCTTTAAAAAGTAACTTAGTTACTTTATGGATTACTTGATTTTAAAAGTAACTAAGTTAGATTACAAGTTACTTTATTAGTTATATAATGCGGAATATTTCAAAGATATTCCTTTGCAATACTTTATTATTTGGCTGCCAACTTGTGTGTACTGATGAGACTCAATTGAATCCCAGAACATGCCAGTGTGAATGCATGGAAAACATTTTTTCAATTTTCTTTCAAGAATATGATACAGACTGACCAACACTATTACGCTAAATCAGCATTGAAAATTGACTTTACTTTAAATAGCCTTCTACAATGCTGGAGCTTCTTAAAACGGAAGATTTTCTTTTAAATAGAAGTGTTATTTACCTGCTATTAAATTGTTTTCCAACAAAGTCCGCCCAATTTGGCGGATAATCGCCCAATCTGGCAACACTGGAATGCGCAGAGCCAGCTGGCGCTTTTACTCGTAGCCACGAATACTACATAATAATAAATAGTACTACTTCTGTAATGGTGTTGGTGGTTGACATTTATGTTGAGTGTGTTACTGCACTGTTTTGGTGAAGAACTACTCATCTGAGGTGCGCTGTTCCTGCGTGCAGAAATGCTTCCGCAAAAAAATTGGTGGGGGGGTCAGAGGGGTGGCCGAAGATTACTTTAATTCTGTGTTTGTATGATTTGTGTAAATCGTGTATTTATTTAAAGTATCCTCCAGGCCACCCAAGAAGGATGGGCCCTGCTGAGTCTGGTTCCTCTCAAGGTTTCTTCCTGTAATTTTCAGGGAGTTTTTCCTTGCCACAGTCGCCCTCGGCTTGCTCAACAGGGGTTTTTGTATCTGTTGGTCCTGGATTTTGTAAAGTTGCTTTGAGACAATGTCTATTGTAAAAAGCGCTATATAAATAAAGTTGACTTGACTTGACTTGACTTTATGGTGGCCATGGCAACCACTGGCCACCCCCTGGCTCCGCCCCTGCCAAGAAGAAAGCAAAAATATCTTTTCACTAAGGAAAATGACAAAAATAGTAACGCACAGTAACTTGGATAAGTAACTTTAATCTGATTACTGGATTGGAAATAGTAACGCGTTAGATTACTCGTTACTGAAAAATGTGGTCAGATTAGAGTAACGCGTTACTAAGTTACAGACCATCAGTGGTGCTCATGAATATTTTCTGGGTTGTTCTGATTCTGCCCAAATAGGTAAAGTTCAATGTGATGAGATTTATGTTTCCAGACAAAAGTGGTGAATATTTGTTTTGCGAATATTGCACTGTTACAGTGGAGTTTTATTTACCTTTTCCGCAACCCTTACAAAACTATTATTAAATTTAAATGGGTCAAAGAAAACAAAAACACACCTGTTCAAAGCAGATGATTCATCCAACAGTTACACAACACGTGACAAATATTTTCCTGAACAACATTTGTCTTTCATCACAGATCTATAAATTGTTTGACTTCTAATTCATTCTGACACATTTGATTCTGCATTTCTGACAACACCGGACTGCTGAACACAAGGTAAGATTCCAACAAGAGTTTTTATACAATATAACAAATGTATATATTTTATTAATATATTAAAATTCTGTTAATTATGTTTTACTGCCTTGAATTTAGTAAAATAATAAAAATCTTAATAAATCTATTGTACAAAAAAGCAGTGTGCATAAACAGGACATTGAGGTTTTCTGTGAGAATTTTCCAACTGTAAAGGTTCCTTTTTTAAAGATTAGTTAAGATTACTTTGTATGATTAATTTTATTATAAAATATATCTAAATACTAAACAGTAAAAAGGACTAACATTTAGATTATTTTCTTTTTTTCCATTTTGTAATTTGGGATTTAATAGGGGTTTGTGCATCTGTATCAAATTCCCTTGGAATTTTAATAAACTTGGATTAAAACATTAATTAAAAGTGGATGTACAGCAAATACTGGGGTTTTATCTTTGATTTTATTTATATCTTAATACACATTAATGCATGAGTTGTTAAACAAACAAACAAACAGTGGAGTAAGTTAGTTAAGAAAGTTAGTTAAAAGATTCAACATTAACATCCCACAAAACAGGTCAACAATGTACTATATTTAAATGTAATAATCTAGCAGACCTTTATTTATTACAACTATATACAACTAAAAACTATACATTCTGGTTATAATTACAAAATTATTCCTGTACCTTTGTTAAAAAAAAGATAAAATAAGATAAAAATAACATAAATAAACAACAGACCTGCCTGCATTCACTGTTGTTTCACTGCTGGCTGATTTGTTTATTTGTTAATTAGTGGGGTGAAATGGAGAAGAGGTGCATAAGCAAAAGTTCCAACTTTTAAGAACAATGGTGATGTACCTAGGCCTCGGTAACTACTGAGGCATAAAGTTGATCAGCCACAGCATGAAGTTTGAGGAAAAGTAGTGGAAGCTAGTTTAAAAAAAAAAACGTGAGGATTTGAGAGCAGTAATACGATTTCATGAAGGGAAAACCACAGATGCAATGGTTGCTTTGTTAATGTTGATAAAGAAGTATAGGGAAGGCCAGAAGGAGCTGCATTGTGTGTTTGTGGATATAGAGAAAGCTTATGACAGGGTGCTGAGAAAGGAGCTATACTATTGTATAAGGAGATTGTAAGTGGCAGAGAATTATGTGTGGGTGGTGCAAAATATGTCTGAAGAGAATGTGACAGTGATGAGATATTCATTAGGAATGACAGCCACATTTGAAGTGGATGTGGGACTGCATCAAGAGTCAGCTCTGAGTCCTTACTTGTTTGAAGTGGTTGTGGACAGGCTGATAGACTATGATGTATGCAGATGACAATGTAATTTGTAGTGAGAGTAGGGAGCAGGTTGAGGAGTGATGGAGGTAAGCATTGAAGAAATGGGAATGAAAGTTAGCAGGAGTAATGTGCTAGTAAAAGAGCACATGTGCATGAATAAGAGTAATAAGACTGAAAAAGTTTAGGTCAGAGAAGTTAAGGTGATGGAAGTTGACGAGTTTAAATACATGAGGGTCAAGTGTGCAAAGTAACTAAGAGTGTGGTAGAGAGGTGAAGAAGAGAGGGCAGGCAGGGTGGAGTGGGTGGCATAAAGTGATTTGTGAGGGTTTCTGCCAGAGTGAAAGGGAAGTTTTATAAGACAGTATTAAGGCCTGCTATATTGTATGGCTTTAAGGCGGTGACACTAAAAAGATTGTAAAGCTTAAAGATTCAGGTCTAAAACAAGATATATAGCTTAATTAAAAATAATTAAATAACTTAATTAAAAAGGAAATCCAATTTAGCTTTTTATTAGATAGATAACTTGTCTTATTATTACTGAATATTGTAAATATGCTCTATATTTCTTATAAAGTGAAATTCAAGTAAAAAGAAAACTAATACATAATATTAACTTACTCTTAGCATGAACACAGGAATTATCATCAGTGTGCAAAATAGTCTTTACATAGTGTGATGTAAATTTGTGAGATGGGCACATCAAAAGCTCAAAGGGGCTCTTCAGTACCCCTTCAGGTAAAAATGAAAAACTCAAGATGCAGCTAGACACGTATGCACAAACAAGGGGTGCAAGGTGTCATAAAAGATTGATCTAGTTGAGTCAGTATCTGGCATTAGTTGTTAGGCCTGAAAAGTTATGTTTTAGCTGCATCTTCAATATACCATTTTATAAAAATACATGGTCTCACAACAATTGGATTTTAAAAAGTATAGTAAAAATGTCAAAAATGATGGAAATAGACATAATACATATTTACATACATAAAATTCACACAAACAATTCTCAATGGTGTACATGTTTTTTTTTATATAAACATGGCACCAACATAGAAATTTATAATAAGAAATATATTAAAACCTTAACTCGGGTATGATACGACGGCGTATTAGAACCACTGTAAAAAATATTTTTAAGGTTTGATTTCGAGAATAAAGTCGTATAAGTTTCGATTTTGAAATTAAAGTCAAAATATTATGAGAATACAGTAATCCCTCCTCGATCGCGGGGGTTGCGTTCCAGAACCCTCCGCGAAAGGTGAAAATCCGCGAAGTAAAAACATGTGTTTATATGGTTATTTTTATAACCCGATTCCATCGGCTTTAGCGTTTAGCATCTTGCCATTAAAACCAATGGATTGAGGTAGCACAGCATGCTAACATCAATATAACATCTCTCTTCATGTACCGATAACGGTTACATTTCCTGACAAGCCCGAACTTGCAAATAAAAACACTCGGTACAAGTTTAAACAAGTTAAAAATCAGTAATATTTTATTTCCGTTTGAAAAGAACTCCATTCGTTTGTCCGTACCTTCAGCCATGTTTATTTTTCTGCGAGAGAGGAGCACCTGACCTGTCTTGATCACTAAGGAAGCGTCGAATGCTCACTCGTTTTTGAGTGAAAATAACGTTGAAACGTTAAGAAGTGAGGATATTAAGGCATCTAGGATTTGGAACAACATCCTAATCGGGAGCGCGCACAGGATGACGTGAAATGCGTCTATGTAGAGAGCGCACTAGCTTTTCAAACACACCCCTTGTCTGCAAAAATCCGTGAACCAGCGAAAAATCCGCGATTTATATTTAGACATGCTTGCAAACAAAATAGATAGAGTGAAGCCGCAAAAGTCGAAGCACGATATAGCGATAGATTACTGTAAAATTGAAATAGCCGACGTGCAGCCGTCGTAGGCTTGTCACTTCAGAAAAGCACGGGTCTCATTACCCCTAACGAGTGCTATTGTGGTTATCCAATAACCCACAATTATTTTGGGTAGCTGATTGTATTGTACACTATTGTACACTTCCATCCACATTATTTCGACTTTAATATCATAATTATTTCGACTTTAATCTCGTAATTATTTCGACTTTAATCTCATAATTATTTCGACTTTAATATCATAATTATTTCGACTTTAATCTGAAATCGAAACTTATACGACTTTATTCTCAAAATCAAAACTTAAAAAATATTTTTCTTTAAAGTGACCCTAATATGCCATCGTAGTTTGAAACCTTCTTTAATTGTATAATACATACTGTAACATGATAATCAATAAAATTATTGTAACTTTGTGATTTCAGAGGCTTTTCTATCGATGATGGCTTCAAAACCAGAAAATACCCTCAGTTTCGTCACCTGGAACACTCGTGGTCTTAAATCTAAGATGGATGATGTGTTTAATAAGCTCAGAAAGATTAATTGTGATGTTGTCTTTTTACAAGAAACTCACATTGGGCCAAACTCTTGCAGAGAATTGGAAAATGATTTAGGATGGAAAGTCTACTTCAGTGTTGACAGCTGTCGAAGTAAAGGAGTCGCAATACTGATAAGAAACAATGTGCCATTTGAGTATGTATGCCATGATGAAGATTCTTGTGGACGGTACATTGTGCTCTTCTGTCGTCTGCATGAAGAGTTGTACACTCTCGTCAATGTGTACAAACACGCAGAAGACAGAACTGTTTTGGGTAGATTAAAAGACTATTTGCTGGAAACAGCTGAGGGCATGCTTCTGGTCGGAGGAGATTTTAACATAGTTTTGGATCCCATCTTTGACCGAAGATCTTCGGTTGATTTTGTGTACCATTCACAATTTAGATCAGTTTTAGAGGACTTTGCTACCACATTGAATCTCAGAGACACCTGGTCATACAAACATCTGACTAGTAAGGGCTTTACTCAACTAACTCTGAAAACTGACTCTACTTCTACTGGCCAAACAGAAAGTCAGTCCAGGATAGACATGTTTTTTATGCAAGAGGCCACAATGGAGCGGCTGTGTAGCTGTGAAGTAAAGAGCAACAAAATTAAAGAAAAGACTCTTTCTGATCATGATCTTCTTGTTGTACAACTCAAAGTGCAACAGTCATTTAAAATGATAAAACCGCACGTTGTCTCAATGGTGGACAAATCTCAACAGAGAAGAAAACCTGCCAGGGAATTAGGAAAGATTAGTGGAGCGGAAATACTAAATGCCATCAAGTCTTTGACCAACTCTAATAAAAACAGACCCGGGCAGACAGTTGAATACTACAAAAAACGTCGATGTCCAATGACAGAGGTTTTAAAACAAAAGTTCAATCAGATGCTGTCTGAAAGACGAGTAGATCCAGCTTTCAAAAAATCTTATCAGTCAGGAAACAGACAGATCTTCAATGTGGAGTATTTAATATTTACACAAATTCTGTCAAACCGCCTCAATGTTTTCATTACCCCTTCTTTCAGGAGAATGAAGAAAGAAAGTCTTGAGACCTGTTTCACTGTGATTTTTGATAAAGGCTTACAGAAAGTCAGTTGGTCCTTTCTAAAAACCTGTCTCAAAAATCTGAAAAAGAAACCTTCTGCTCCCTCACCAAATTCCGACATTCTGGGCGCTCTTCTTCCTTTAGTCCCAGATACTTCTGGAGAAATCAGATATTTACAAAATGGCTGTCCACTCACCAACCCCATTCTAAAATTGGCTTTGAGCAGGCTAGATAAGATTTTGACAACTGAAATACAGTGTACCACCACTGTTTGCTATCACAGACAAGCTCTGCTGATACATTCAAACCCAGACCGAGATTTGACATTGAATGACATTAAATCATTGTTGACGCGAACAGTATCTGGGATTAAACTAAGAGTAAATTAGTAAGAAACTGGTTATTGCTTTTCTCATTATTAGAGGGAATTGCATTAATTACTACTGGTAATTTCACTGTTCAGAGACAAATAATGTTACTAATATACCATTATAAACATGTACATATTAGTGTGGTTGTTGGTACCTTGTGAGCATTTATCATATTAAAATACTAGGCTCTTGTTGTAATGAGTGTTTAGCATAACTTTTAATTAGTCAGCTATGTTCCTCTATCGTTACGTATTGATCTTTTTACCAATGTTTTTTTTTTATTACACTAACTGATTTTATAATAATTCATTATCTTACAAAGCAGATTTGTTAGAATAAGACGGTATAAAAAATACAGCATGAAAAATGTAAAGCTAACTGCATGGGTCACAGGATTTAAAACACTTGGAATAAATTCTGTAAAGTGTATAATATTCTTTATCATGTCATGTATATGTGTACTTTCTTTGTTTTGTGGCCTATAATCATGTCTTATGTTATGGACAGTTTATTTTGTTACATGTACAGCATATATACATTGTTTATTACAGTTTTATTAGTTTTTGTCTTTACGTCTGCTAAGAATGGTGGTTTTCATGTATTTCAATATATCAACAATGTGGTGATGTTTGTGATTTTTTTAATATTTTACTCTATAATACTATTTTGTGGCATATTAAATGAGAACAAAACTCTGTTGTGTCAATAAATTGAATGACTACATTTGAAGAGGCTGTATGTATTGTCATATTTTTGAGTACACACAGAAAGCAATAAAACAAAGTACAAGTCCTTACATTTAATATACTGAGTGTATGAAACATTTATATTCTATATACAGTATGACTATAAGAAGATATACTTAGCTTTAAAAATAGACCATCTGCATTACAATTACAATGTGCAAGTTAAAAAGACCTATTTGACTGTGTTAAGCAAAAAGTATAAAGCCCTCTCACAGCAGTGTGTGTGTGTGTGTGTGTGTTTTATTTAATTGTTTTGTGACATTTTCCATATCATACCTCATAACTGATGATTAAATTAATGAATATACTATAAGGGGATGAGATATAAAATGTATGTAAAATCTATCTGGTCACAACAAAGTAAATGTATTAAACTCTGTTGTGTAATGTACTAATTAATAAATCTGCCTTTTTCTCATCAGTGGTTGATAGCAGTTTGATTTAGTTTATGAAGCATTATAGCTGCTTGTCTTATTGATCGTGCTAGACATGTAGGCTTGAGTTTAATATTGCTTTTCTGATACTGTGTTATACTCTTAGTTAAGCTTATTTGCCAAAAAATATACCTGGATGTTATAACAAGACAAAAACTCCAAACAAGAAGCCAAATCAACTCTGCTTTTTATGATCTTTTTTAAGAAAAGAAGCAAAATTAAATACAAATTGTTTTTTATTGAAATTGCAATTGGTATTTCATCACAGACTTCTGTAACCTTGATAAACTGATGGCCAAGAGAAATTTTTTTTAACAATTTTTACACCAATTTCACCAAAGCCGTCTCACCAACCATAAGCTCATCATTAGATACAGTATTAACATCATCAACAGTAAAACTAACTGTGTGCAGCATACTTATTTTACTGCCACCAGCTGACTTAATCAAACGTTGTATGTATGTATCTACATATTTATTCTATTTCCTACATAAAAATGACATTATAGAACATTATAGAACAACCTAATTATTAATACAAATTGCTGTGTTTTTATATTTCTAATCCTGATTAACGCATTTTATAAAAATAGATATTCCAATTATTCAGTCACAGAAAAGCAGTGGAATATTTGAAAAGACAGACTAACAGACAGAATGACAGACAAATATGACAAATTCAGTCAGCAGCTTTCTGAGAGATTAACCGAAGTATCACATTTCCCCCGATATTCTTTTTAAGCTGTTTATTTTTCTTGCAAACTAGTTGTATCCAATTACCTTCACTAGTGCTCTACCTTCACTACACTCCTAAGCATATGTAATACACATCCCTTCTGACGTGTGTAGTTGTCAACCATTTATTTTCACCTGCAAGGGACAAGTTTACATACACATTTATATAATATTTGTAACAAATTGAAGCAAACAAGCTACTCTATAAAATAAAAATACAATAACTCAACCCCAATAAACACCTTTTGGTCCACTGATGACAAAACTCTATTTCAGAGGGCTCTTTTTCAGTCAAAGTAATGTTTAAGCAGAAGGTTTTGTAAGGCATTGTAAAGCTGGCTGTAGGCAACTGTAGCCTCAAATGTGTTCCAACACCTTTTATGACAGATTACATGGATAACATCAGAGCATCCCAGCACATGTCCTCTAAGCAAAGTGAGAGTTTGGGTTTTCTACCTGAGCTTGGCAAGAGACCACTGTTCTTTGTTTTTTTGTAAAACTCATTTCTACCTTTAACTGCTTTCCATTCCTTTAAATTCTTTACACACACCTTCTTTTTCTTTATTTAGCTCTAAATAAGAATGCTGGCATTGTTTGTCGGACCATTATGATATGGCGTGCACCCTTATTGTTTCTGAGAAAACAAAACTTGCTTTACAAAACAAACACTAACATTGCCTGAATCCTTTTTTGTACATTAGGGTGTGTGTGAGTAAATATGACATAAAAGTTTGATGACAAATTGCAGAAAGATGCAAGGAAGAATGACTATTCTGGTCTACTATTCAAACTTTTTTTCTTTTTTTTTTACAGTTGCCTCTCAGTAGCGCAGCAGGTAAAGTTCAGTGTGATGAAATTTATGTTCCCAGCCCTTCTTGCTGTGAGGTGCCAAGGTACCGCCCCTTATCAAATGATCACTAAATATCACAGAAAACAAAGACACACCTGTCCAAAACAGATGATTCAACCAACAGGTACACAACACGTGACAAACATTTTCCTGAACAGCATTCATCCTTCATCACAGATCCAAAAATTGTTTGATTTCTGATTCATTCTGACACATTTAATTCTGCACTTCTGACACCACCTGACTGCTGAGCACAAGGAAGGATTCCAAGAAAGAGTATTTATATAATAAAGTGACTTTTGTTTTTATTAGAATATTAACATTACTTTCATTATATTATCTTTCTAAAAAATTATTTATGTCTTTAGTAAAATGATGAAGTTTGTTCTTGTTGATGGCAGCAGTGGCAGTAAGACATGGAAAACTGCACTATTTTACTCAATATCAGTTGTTAGTAATAAAAAGACTAAAAATAACTATGTAACTATACAAGACAATATTAAACTATATAACTTATATGACAAATGTATTTAATTAAGAAATAATTTTAAAGTAAATATTATTCTACTAAAAAATATAAAATGTATTATAACCACATCAACAATGATGTTTATTCCTAACAGTCTCTGGGGCTTTTGAAGAAAAAAAAACCCAGCCCCAAAACATAGTTTTTTAAAATCATAATTAAATAGTGTAGAATTAATTTTTGTATATTACATTAGTAACAATCGTTCTTTCTCCAAGAGAAACAATTTTTACACCAATTTCACCAAAGCCGTCTTACCAACCATAAGCTCATCATTAGATACAGTATTAACATCATCAACAGTAAAACTAACTGTGTGCAGCAAACTTATTTTACTGCCACCAGCTGACTTAATCAAACATTGTATGTATGTATCTACATATTTATTCTATTTCCTACATAAAAATGACATTATAGAACATTATAGAACAACCTAATTATTAATACAAATTGCTGTATGTTTTTATATTTCTAATCCTGATTAACGTATTTTATAAAAATAGATATTCCAATTATTCAGTCACAGAAAAGGAGTGGGATATTTGAAAAGACAGACTAACAGACAGAATGACAGACAAATATGACAAATTCAGTCAGCAGCTTTCTGAGAGATTAACCGAAGTATCACATTTTCCCCGATATTCTTTTTAAGCTGTTTATTTTTCTTGCAAACTAGTTGTATCCAATTACCTTCACTAGTGCTCTACCTTCACTACACTCCTAAGCATATGTAATACACATCCCTTCTGACGTGTGTAGTTGTCAATTATTTCTTTTCACCTGCAAGGGACAAGTTTACATACACATTTATATAATATTTGTAACAAATTGAAGCAAACAAGCTACTCTATAAAATAAAAATACAATAACTCAACCCCAATAAACACCTTTTGGTCCACTGATGACAAAACTCTATTTCAGAGGGCTCTTTTTCAGTCAAAGTAATGTTTAAGCAGAAGGTTTTGTAAGGCATTGTAAAGCTGGCTGTAGGCAACTGTAGCCTCAAATGTGTTCCAACACCTTTTATGACAGATTACATGGATAACATCAGAGCATCCCAGCACATGTCCTCTAAGCAAAGTGAGAGTTTGGGTTTTCTACCTGAGCTTGGCAAGAGACCACTGTTCTTTGTTTTTTTGTAAAACTCATTTCTACCTTTAACTGCTTTCCATTCCTTTAAATTCTTTACACACACCTTCTTTTTCTTTATTTAGCTCTAAATAAGAATGCTGGCATTGTTTGTCGGACCATTATGATATGGCGTGCACCCTTATTGTTTCTGAGAAAACAAAACTTGCTTTACAAAACAAACACTAACATTGCCTGAATCCTTTTTTGTACATTAGGGTGTGTGTGAGTAAATATGACATAAAGGTTTGATGACAAATTGTAGAAAGATGCACCAAGGAAAGAATGACTATTCTGGTCTACTATTCAAACTTTTTTTCATTCTTCTTCTTCTTCTTTTTTTTTTTACAGTTGCCTCACAGTAGCGCAGCAGGTAAAGTTCAGTGTGATGAGATTTATGTTCCCAGCCCTTCTTGCTTTGAGGTGCCAAGGTACCGCCCCTTATCAAATGATCACTAAATATCACAGAAAACAAAGACACACCTGTCCAAAACAGATGATTCAACCAACAGGTACACAAGACGTGACAAAAAATTTTCTAAACAGCATTCATCCTTTATCACAGATCCAAAAATTGTTTGATTTCTGATTCATTCTGACACATTTAATTTTTTTTGTTTTTATTAGAATATTAACATTACTTTCATTATATTATCTTTCTAAAAAATTATTTGTGTATTTAGTAAAATGATGAAGTTTGTTCTTGTAGGTTGATGGCAGCAGTAGCAGTAAGACATAGAAAACTGAACAATTTGACTCAATATCAGTTGTTAGTAATAAAAAGACTAAAAATAACTATGTAACTATACAAGACAATATTAAACTATTTAACTTATATGACAAATGTATTAAATTAAGAAATAATTTAAAAGTAAATATTATTCTACAAAAAAATATAAAATGTATTATAACCACATCAACAATGATGTTTATTCCTTACAGTCTCTGGGGCTTTTGAAGAAAAAACAACAGCCCCAAAACATACTTTTTTTTAATCATAATTAAATAATGTAGAATTAATTTTTGTATATTACATTAGTCAGACAATAGCATGTTTCCACATTGTGTCAGTCTGTTTTAGATGAGCACAGAAAAGTCCAATGTAAAAAGCTTCCATCGTGCAGGAGCTTGAATTTTAAATACAGTATTAAAATGCACATGAATTTACCAAATTGTCCTGTGTATTTCCAATCCTATGCAGTTATGTTTTAATTCAGAAACATGCAGTGAGAAATAAAAGTTTATTAAAATTTATTATTTTTTAAAAATGTATTTATTTTATGATCAGACATTATTTTGGATTCTCTGAATATTTTATGGACTATAGATGGTGCAACCAACCTAACACATAACACACTTTTACCTAAAAAATAGTACTGTACTTTTGATCATAGTCTCAAAATATATAAGATATGACTGAGATTTTAACTGGTTTTAATTTTAACTGAGATATACACTCACTGACCACTTTAACCATCAGTGAAAGTACCAGATAGGTCTACCTAAAGTTGTTGGTCAGTGTATATTAAAATAAGATATACGGTGGGTATTTTATTCCTCCCTGTCTCACATTTAAACATAACAAAAAAATAAAAAAAAGTCTCGTAAAAAATTTTGCATTTTATATTTGCAGAATTTTATCATCAAATAAAGATGTCACAAAAAGGCAGTCTCAATTTCATCTCTTGGAATACACGTGGTCTTAAAAAAAACAAGTTTTCAAAGGTGTTAAAGAAGCTCAAACAGATTGAAACAGACATTGCTTTCATACAAGAGACACGTGTTGGACCAGAGTTTTGCACAGAGTTGGAGCATGTTGCAGGATGGAGGATCATCTACACTGTACACAGCTCTAAAAGTAAAGGAGTTGCAATATTCATAAAAGACACTGTACCATTCGAGTACATTTGCCATGATGAAGATTACAGTGGAGGTTACATTGTACTCATCTGCCGTCTGCATGGAGATTTGTACACTCTTGTTAACGTGTACAAACATAAGAAGGACAGAAACATCTTGGAAAGATTGAAAGAATATTTGCTGGAAACACAGAAGGGCGTGCTAGTAGTTGGAGGCGATTTTAACACAGTGTTGCATCCCAGCTTTGATCGAATACCTCTGACTTCTTATATAAAAAAGTTTCATTTAAAAACAATTTTAGATGACTTTACTGCACCTCTCAATCTCAGAGACACCTGGTCATACCGCCACCCCACTGCTGACGATTATACACGAAGTGGGAATAAAACAAGCTCTAGGTTAGATATGTTTTTTATGCATGAAGACAGAATGCATCTGGTGAATGACAGCAAAATAGAGACCAGTGAAATTTCTGATCATGATCCTCTTATTCTAACACTTAGAGTTCAGAAGCAGCAGTCTGCTTCACCAGTGCAAGAATTTAGATTCAAACATGACAGAAGACTGGGAAAGATTAATGGAGCAGAAATACTAAGGGCCATTAATTCTTTACCTGACCCAAGTGCAGAAGGACCTGTGGATTCCTATAAAAGGGAAATGAGGCCATTAACAGAGTGCTTAAAGAAAATTTACAATCATAGGTTAGAAAACAATTCGGTAGATCAACATTTTAGGTCTACTTGTTCAGGACACAGACACATTTTTAATGTGGATGATTTAATATTCTTAAAAATTCTAGCAAATCGCCTCAGCATGTTTGTTACCCCATCTCTCCCTGGAAAGATAGAGACAAACCATAAGATCACTGTGTACCTCGAGAAACCCCCTCAAGAAATAAAATGGTCCTTCCTGCAGCCAATTCTGCAGAACCTGAAGAAGATTGATCATGCACCCGCACCAGACTTTAGAATTCTGGATTGCCTTCTTCCTACAGTCCAAAATGAATCCAGGGAAACCAGATGTTTAGAGAATGGCTGCCCGCTCACCAATCCCATTCTCAAGCTGGTTTTAAGGGAGCTGGAATATCAGGTTCCCAAAATTGAGCCTCAATGCACTACCACTGTTTGCTTTCACAGACAGGCCCTGCGCATATATGCAGACCTAGACAAACATGAATCAATTTGTACACTAATGAAGGAATTTACAGCAGAATCAGGAATTAAGCTAAATGTTCTGATCTTAGAGCACAATGAATAAGGAGAAATGAACTGTATAAAGGACTGACTGCTGCCAGTGTAATCATTCATAACCATGCATGTTAATTTCTGTGTCTACTATTACCCTAACCCTATCAATAATGAAATGTGTCTTGTCCATTGTTTGTAATAAAATTCATTAAGAGAAGATTTTATTAACTTTGATGGAAATTTACTTTTATGGAAAGGGGATTTGTATACAGTACGTACATTTGAAGTTTAGCACACATAAAAATGTAAATGTTTTACCATGTATATAATTATTATCACTAAACCAATGTTTTTCAAACCAATGATACTAAAAGGGGATTTGTATACAGTACATACATTTGGTAAAAGCTTAGCACACATAAAAATGTAAATGTTATAGCTTATCTTTACAAGGAACATATTTTTTAAATTATTAAATACTTTCCATTGAGTTTTTGTTTTAACTCCTATATGTAAATATATTCAGTGCTTGTATCCTGTATATTATAAATGTTGTTATTTTATGTAACATTTTCATCTACTCAAACAATCAAATGAACAAAAATACATTTTCCAAACAAAAAATGAAATGTTTGTTTATGGTGGTTTACCCAATGTTACGTATATTTTAATTTGACTGGTAGTTTGTTTGTTTGTTTGGGTTTATTGCTATATCAACAACGTATTGGCTATTTTATGGCAAAAGTCAGGCACATGTTATTGGTCCCGTCCCTGTATAAATAGGAGGGTTGCATCACGAAATGCGTTCAATAGAAATATTATGAAATATCTATTTGTTGTGTAAGTGCCATTAATGTTTTACTTTCATTTGTGGCATATTAAATGAGAACAAAACTCTGTTGTGTCAATAAATTGAATGACTACATTTGAAGAGGCTGTATGTAATGTCATATTTTTGAGTATGCACAGAAGGCAATTAAAAAAAGTCCTTATGTTTAAAACATTTATATTCTATGTATGACTATAAGAAGATAGACTTAGCTTTAAAAGTAGACCATCTGCATTACAATTACAATGTGCAAATTAAAAAGACCTATTTGACTGTTTTGAGCAAAAAGTATAAAACTTTCTCACAGCACATTGTGTGTGTGTGTGTGTGTGTGCTTTATTTAATTGTTTTATGACATTTTCCATATCATACCTCATATCTGATGGTTAAATTAATTAATATACTATAAGGGGATGAG